>NC_066516.1:2293957-2434388 GCF_024679095.1 Eriocheir sinensis
ATTCGATCAGTTTTCCTCGTAGGCGACGTTTCTCAAGAGAGAACATGTTAAGGGTAGAAAGCCTTTCTTCGTAGGATTTGTTGCGCAAGGAAGGGATCATTTTCGTTGCCCGACGCTGAACACCTTCTAATTTAGCAATATCCTTTGCATGGTGGGGAGACCAAAACTGTACCGCATATTCCAAGTGGGGTCTGACTAAACTGTTGTAGAGAGGGAGTATTACATCTTTATTCTTGAATACAAAGTTTCTTTTAATGAAGCCCAACATTCTGTTCGCTTTATTTGCTGCATCGATGCATTGCTGTGAGAATTTGAGGTTTGACGCGATTTTGACCCCCAGTCTTTGACGCATTGAACGCTTTTGAGTTTAACGCCGCGCATTTCGTATTCGAACTTCTTATTCCTCGTTCCAACTTGAAGGACCTGGCACTTGTCTACGTTAAAGGGAATCTACCATCTATCCGACCAAGCTGAAATTTTGTGCAAATCCTCTTGGAGGCTTTGCCTGTCTTCGTCCGTGAGAACCGAGTTGCCAATCTTTGTGTCGTCTGCAAATTTACTAATGCGGTTATTGAGTCCAACATCCACGTCGTTGATGTAAATAATGAAGAGCACTGGGCCAAGGACCGAGCCCTGAGGGACGCCACTAGTGACAGGCGCCCACTCTGAGTTAAATCCGTCGATCACTACTCTTTGTTGTCTGTTGCTCAACCAATTCGCGATCCATTGGTTTACTTGACCGTCAATACCTATTTGCTTTAATTTGTAAAGTAATTTATGATGCGGGACTTTATCAAACGCTTTCTGGAAATCAAGATAGACTACGTCCAGTGATTTGGTTACGTCATAAACAGTGAAGAGGTCGTTATAAAAGGTTAATAGGTTTGATAGGCAGGATCTTTTGTTTCGGAAGCCATGTTGTGAGTCCCCAATCAATGAGTGGCTTTCAAGGTAATTCACAATTTGTCTCTAATTATGCCCTCAAGTAGCTTACCTACAACCGAAGTTAGACTAATGGGCCTGTAATTACCTGGTACTTTTTGTCTCCTTTCTTGAAAATCGGTGTCACGTTAGCCTTTTTCCAATCTGAAGGGACGATGCCTTGTCGCAAGGACATATTGAATACGGTTGTGAGGGAGGAGAGTATTTCGCTCTTTGTTTCTTTCAGCAGAGTTGGATATACTTTGTCAGGTCCAGGACTTTTATTTGTTTTAAGTGAATGGAGAGCTTTAAGGACTTCATCGGTTGTTATTTCAAAATTAGGCAATGCATGCTCGAGATTTACAATAGTACTGGTGTTGGTGGTAGCGAGAGGAAGACTGTTAGTATTAAACACCGAGGAAAAGTAATTGTTTAAGAGGTTTGCAATGTGTTGGCTGTCAGTCACTAGTGCACCGTCGCTGTTTGTTAAAGGTCCAATACCACTTTTGATCGCCTTTCTGTTGTTTATGTAACTGAAGAAGGTTTTCGGATTATTTTTACAGTTGGCTGCAATATTTTCTTCGTATCTACGCTTTGCCTGACCTACTAGTCTTTTTACTCGTCGCCTGGCATCATTATAAAGTCTAATGTTTTCGGGCGTGCTTTGTTCTTTCTTTAACCTGTAAAACAATTTTCTCTCATTGACTGATTGTTTAATTTCGCTATTAAACCACGGTGGGCTATTATTAGTGTTAATTCGCTTCTCGCACAAGGGGACGAATGTGTTCTGCTGAGTGAGTAAGTGATTTTTAAAACGCCAGGCTTCCTCTACGTTGCCGTCATCTGATAGTTGTATTTCTGTTAGTTTTGTCAGATTTCTACGAAGTTAGCTCTTTTGAAATTGGGCACCTTTACTTTATTTTCAGTCACTGATGATTGAGCTTTAATGTCGACGCGCACTAATTTATGATCGCAAGAACCGAGGTGTTCTCCTACCGTGACACTACTGACTAGGTTATCTTGGGTTGTTATAACAAGGTCGAGTATATTATTTTGTCGAGTTGGCTCAGAAACCATTTGGCTTAGATAATTTTCTTCTAGAAATTCGATCATTCTATGTGACTCGCCTTCTGTACCTGACAGTGTCGCCCAGTCGATATGGGGGAGTTTAAAGTCTCCTAATATCAGTGAGTCGCTGTTATTAAGTGACTGAATTAATAATCTGTACATTTCAATGTCGTCATCAGTGATTGCCAGGAGGTCTGTAGGTGACAGATATATTTAAGTTGACTTTTGCAATGTTTACTCGCACGCACAAATGTTCAACGTTACTGTTTCCCGGTGTTTTGTCAGTGGGTTGCAAATAGCTTTTGACATAAAGGGCGACGCCACCGCCTCTACGGTTTACACGATCTTTGTTGAAGAGTCTGTAGCCATCTATGTTGTATTCGGAACTTAAATCAATATTTGTGGTGTCGATAAATGTTTCGGTTATAGCAATTATGTCAATATTTTCTGTTAAAGCAAGACATCTCAGTTCATCAAATTTGTTTCTTAGGCTACGCGCATTGAAACTAAGGATTTTTAAGTTATCTAGAGGCTTGGTAATAGAGGTGGTGGTACTTGCGGGATCACGGTTACGGGTTTGTTGTGATGCACGGCGTCTATTTACACGGGCGGGGTGGAGGACGTGGCCGTGACTCGTTTTTTGTTCGGATGACACGCACTGCTTCGTTGAGGAGCCTTCCGAGTCTGGCTGCCCCGATGGGAGAAAGGTGCAATCCGTCCCTGTGAAAGAGCTCAGTTTGTCCGTAGAAATTGTCCCAGGCGTTGAAGAACTCCACGTCAAGCTCCCTGCAAAGAGTCTGTAAGCGGTTGTTTAGGCTGAAGGCCTTACTGAAGAACTCCGTGGTAGAACTCCTGAAATCAAAATGTTAGGGGATTTAGACTTATACTGCCGGATGAGCCTACGGTACTTGTCCAGGAGTTCCTCAGACCGGGTCGTGGTGACGTCGTTCGTACCTGTGTGAATAACAAACAGTGAATCATTAGTAGCCTGGGGGGAGATCTCCTCAAGAGCAGCAGTTATATCGTCGATCCCAGCACAAGGATAGCAATAGTTCCGTCTTCGACGAGGAACTCTGCCGCAGAACTCAACGACCTGCTGGCGAATCATGGAGTCACCCACCAGGAAGGTGCTCTCCTGCTCGTCCTCCTCCTCCAGAATTTCAAACCTGTTGAAGCAATGAACAGGGTAAATCGCTTGTCTGGCTGGCTTGGCTCCTCCATTCACGACAGTGAAGCCATCATGGGCGGTGCCACTAGCATCCTCCCACTGCGTGGTGTTGTCCGCTGGTGTCGACGGTACCGCTGAGGGCAAGGGGGCGGTAGGAGAAGGGTTTGGCACCACAGCAACGTTAGCCTGGATGAATTCCTGCAAGGAGGCAACAGTGCCAGAGAAAGCTCTATTATTTTATTCTGACCTGCTTCCATCTTCTCTTCTTGCTCCTGCAATCTTGTCTCGAGATGCTGCCTGGTGAGAGAAAGCTCTATTATTTTATTCTGGCCTTCTTCCATCTTCTCTTCCTGCTCCTGCAGTCTTGTCTCGAGATGCTGCCTGGACAGACACAGTCGACAGACAGCAGAACGCCCTGTAAAAAAGTGAGCTGAGAAGCTACCGAGAGAGAGAGAGAGAGAGAGAGAGAGAGAATGTGCTTGAAGGCGACTTGGCCCTACCAATTGCACTTATTTCACATGTTTTAAGAAAAAAAAACTTTGTGCTCATAGCATTTCTGATAGCACCCAAAGACCTCTACATTCCCGCAATTTGATCTGTTTGTGTGTAAAAGCCATGGAAAAGGAATTACAGATGATTTCCTCTCTCTCTCTCTCTCTCTCTCTCTCTCTCTCTCTCTCTCTCTCTCTCTCTCTCTCTCTCTCTCTCTCTCTCTCTCTCTCTCTCTCTCTCTCTCTCTCTCTCTCTCTCTCTCTCTCTCTCTCTCTCTCTCTCTCCTGAATAAAGTGAATATTTATTTTTGGATAAACAAAATTGCATAAATAGTTATTAGGGATGGACTCATAGTCTGATAACAATAACAGTATATTAACAAACCTTAAAAAAAATCGGGCATGAAGATTATTATCTACTAATTAAGTTAATAAAATAATGGAGGCGGAAGGGGGAGGATCGAGGCATCAACGCAGGGCAACATGACGGATGGCAGGAAGACCTTGAGTGGAGTGGCCCTCAGCGGGGTCGTTTTTAACTGTGAGGTGAAGCAAGGGGGGTAGGGGGGGTCGAGTTTAGTCGGTGGGCGGAGCCAGCAATTCTACCCAAAACATTGCATTTCTCGCTCCCAGACCGTCGGCGTAAATGAGCTTGTCTGCCTTATTTCTTCCACATATCATATGTTTTTAGTTATTCAACTGCTTCAGCATATGCACTAAGGATGTATGTACAGGTTTTAATAAAAGGAAAAAACATCAGCATTTCTTTGTCTTTATTTCGTAGAAGCTAAATAGAAATGTTCCACACCCGCCTTGATCTCTCACACTTCCTCTGTATAATGTTCATTATAAAATGACCATGATCTTATTTTAATGTAGAAGCTTGTAAAGCCTTCTATGTAGAGCGTCTCCTAGATTTGATCAAAACTCAATACGAGTAAACTGGAGGAAGGAGAAAAAAAAATACGCATACGCAAATAATAGCCTATATTTGACTCGACGTCAACCAACCGTGTTACACAATCATGCATGTCATTGTTACATGTATATTAACCAGTAAATGGAGAAAATGTAACATACAGGTCAGGCACCAATTAGAGGAGTTCTGGCCCCCCAAAACTGCCAGTGATCGCTAGCTACTTTAACTAAAACTGAGTCAACTCCTGTTGAAGCTATGAGGACTGCACTTAAAATCTCACGTGATAAATCATGATGCACTGTGTCTATATAGTCTACAAGACATTGATCCCAAGTGTTTATGCTAACATTTTTCAGGTGAAGTGGTGAGAAACACTCTACCATTTAGTTATTACAAGCTAAATACTCCCACCTAAGCTTACACCATTCTCGAATTTTTTCTAATCTCCTGCCGCATGTAGGCAGGAGAAAATGAACCATTTTTCTAACAGATTCTACGAAGACTAATGTTTAATCTGGAAAGTACCGAACAGAATCTAGTTAGTAGAGCTTGTGGTAAAGAGATATTTAACAGGCCGAAACCCGGACAGTACCGAAAGGAGCCGCTGAGGGGCCGAACTCACTCTCACCAAAACTTACCAACACAAAGGGCTGTAGCTGTCTAGGACACTGGGGAGAAAGAAACAGTGGAACACCTAATTGTAGAATGTATAGCAACTACGAGAGGCAGAGAGGGGAGTTAGTACCAGAAGAGGTGATGGTGATGAGACGATGAAAACCGACAGGTCAAAAGAAGAAGGTTTGTTTTGGTTTGGAATGCCAAGTCGTATAAATCTATGATCTATCTCCAAGGTATAAATACATAATGAACAAGTAAAGTCTGTGTTCGTGATTTATTTACTGCTTTAGTGTATCAAGTGCCTAAAATTGATAGTACAGAAGTTTTTGTAGACCAAAAAACAACGCATAATGGTCGTATATATATATATATATATATATATATATATATATATATATATATATATATATATATATATATATATATATATATATATATATATTTATAATTTCATTTATCATAATACCACATCTGTGTAAAGATTATTGAAGAAAAATGTTCTTAATATTCATAACTTTGTTTTGAATTACACTGAGATAAGCAAAAAAAAAATTTATAGTAGATCCACTTTTCTGTACCAAATTATGCTTTCCAGATAATCTGGCATTTTTTTCGAGGGCCTGAACGCCTCTAATTACTGAGAGGGATTTGCTTTTTTTTCTTTTTTCTTTTTTTACAGCTAAGGAGACAGTTCAAAGGGGTAAAGAAAAATATATAAAAAAAGCCCGCTACTTACTGCTCCTGAATAGAGGTCAAAGGAGTGTCCAAAAAGAGAGGTCAATTTCGGGAGGAGAGGTGTCCAGATACCCTCCTCTTGAAAGAGTTCAAGTCGTAGCCAGGAGGATCTACAAATGAAGGAAGATTGTTCCAGAGTTTACCAGCGTGAGGGATGAAAGAGTGAAGATGCTGGTTGACTCTTGCATAAGGGGTTTGGACAGTATAGGGATGAGCATAAGTAGAAAGTCGTGTGCAGCGGGGCCGCGGGAGGGAGGGAGGCATGCAGTTAGCAAGTTCAGAGGAGCAGTCAGCATGAAAATATCGATAGAAGATAAAAAGAGAGGCAACATGGCGGCGGAATTTGAGAGGTAGAAGACTATCAGTATGAGGAGGAGAGCTGATGAGATGAAGAGCCTTTGACTCCACTCTGTCAAGGAGAGCTGTGTGGGTGGACCACCCCACACACATGAGATGCATACTCCACACGAGGGCGGACAAGGCCCCTGTAAATGGATAGCAACTGTGCAGGGGAGAAGAACTGGCGGAGACGGTACAGAACGCCCAGCCTCGAGGAAGCTAATTTAGCAAGAGATGAGATATGAAGTTTCCAGTTGAGATTTTGAGTTAAGGATAGACCGAGGATGTTTAGTGTTGAAGAAGGTGATAGCTGAGTGTTGTCAAAGAATAGGGGATAGTTGTTTGGAAGATTGTGTCGAGAGGATCGGTGGAGAAATTGTGTTTTTGAGGCGTTGAAGGACACCAGGTTCCTCTTGCCCCAATCGGAAATAATAGTAAGGTCTGAGGCTAAGCGTTCTGTTACTTCCATCCTTGAATCGTTAAGCTCCTGTAGGGTGGGTCTTCTATTAAAAGAAGTTGAGTAATGCAGACTGGAGTCATCGGCGTAAGAATGGATAGGACAGTTCGTTTTGGAAAGAAGATCATCAATGAACAACAGAAAGAGAGTGGGAGATAGGACAGAACCCTGTGGGACACCACTGTTAATAGGTTTAGGGGAAGAACAGTGACCGTCTACCACAGCAGAAATAGAACGGTCAGAAAGGAAACTGGAGATAAAGGTACAGAGAGACAGATAGTTACCGTAGGAGGGTAGTTTGGAAAGCAAAGATTTGTGCCAGACCCTATCAAAAGCTTTTGATATGTCCAGCGCAATAGCAAAAGTTTCACCGAAACGACTAAGAGAGGATGACCAAGAGTCAGTTAATTAGGAAGGCAAGGAGGTCACCAGTAGAACGCCCCTTGCGGAACCCATACTGGCAATCAGATAGAAGGTCAGAAGTGGAAAGGTACTTTTGAATCTTCCGGTTAAGGATTGATTCAAAAGCTTTAGATAGACAAGAAAGTAAAACTATAGGACGGTAGTCTTAGGGATTGGAACGGTCACCCTTCTTAGGCACAGGCTGTATGAAGGCAATCAAGCAGGAAGGAAAGATAGATGTTGACAGGCAGAGGCGAAAAAGTTTGACCAGGCAGGGTGAAAGCACGGAGGCACAGTTTTTAAGGACAATAGGAGGCACTCCATCAGGTCCATAAGCCCTCTGAGGATTGAGGCCAGAGAGGGCATAGAAAACATCATTTTGAAGAATCTTTATAACAGGCATAAAAGAGTCAGAGGGGGGATGAGTAGGAGGAATATGCCCAGAATCGTCCAGAGTAGAGTTTTTAAAAAAAGTTTGAGAGAAGAGTTCAGCCTTAGAGATAGATGAGACGGCAGTGTTGCCGTCAGGACTGAGGGGTGGAGGGAAAGATGAAGAAGTGAAGTTGGAGATGTTTTTGGCTAGATGCCAGAAGTCACGAGAGGAGTTAGAGAAAGCAAGGTTTTGGCATTTTCTATTAATGAAAGAGTTTTTGGTTAATCGGAGAATAGATTTGGCACGATTCCGGGCAGAAATGTAAAGTTCATAGTTAGCATTAGCTCAAAGGCTCTGGTACCTTTTGTGAGCTGCCTCTCTATCATTGACAGCACGAGAACAAGCGTGATTAAACCAAGGCTTTTAGCGTGAGGAGTAGAGAAAGTATACGTGGAATGTATGCCTCCAATCCAGACAATCACCTCTGTGATGCGCTGAGCACACACAGAGGGTCTCCATCCTGGAAGCAGTAATCATTCCACGGGAATGGAAAAGTACATCCTCAGGTCGTCCCACCGAGCTGAAGCAAAATGCCAGAAGCATCGCCTCTTCGGTGGGTCCAGAGGGTGTACAGGAGCGATAGGACAGAATACAGAAATAAGATTGTGATCGGAGGAGCCCCACGGAGAGAACAGTTTGACAGAATAAGCAGAAGGGTGTTTTTAGGGAGATAAATGGTTGTGGAGTGGTGGAGATGGCTTGATCACCAGAGATTAAAAATAAAGACTTACAAAAGTGGAATAAATAATTGAAGATAACTCCTGTAAGAGAGAGAGAGAGAGAGAGAGAGAGAGAGAGAGAGAGAGAGAGAGAGAGAGAGAGAGAGAGAGAGAGAGAATGAGAGAGAATGAAAAGGAGGGAGAATGTTTATGAGAATAAGACTGAGAATGAGAGATCGAATGAAAATGAGAATGAGAGAGAGGTAATGTGAGAATGAGAATGAAGAGAGAATAAGAATGAAAGAGAATGAGAATTTAATGAGAGAGAGAGAGAATGAGAAAGAGAAAAGGAGTAAAAATAAGAATGAGAGAGAATGAGAATGAGAGAGAATAAGAATGAGAAAGAATGAGAATGAGAGAGAAAATGGGAATGAGAATGAGAGAGAATGAGAATGAGTGAGAGAATGAGAATGAGGGAGAATGATAATGATAATGAGAATGAGAGAGGTAATGAGTATGAGAGAGAGAGAGAGAGAGAGAGAGAGAGAGAGAGAGAGAGAGAGAGAGAGAGAGAGAGAGAGAGAGAGAGAGAGAGAGAGAGAGAGAGAGAGAGAGAGAGAGAGAGAGTATATTAAAAGTAGAAGAAAAAGACAGCAAGCTTGAAGGCAAACGAAAAAATAAGGGAAGGTAAAGATGGAGAGAAAATAAAAGAAAATTAGAGAAAGAAAGAATGCAACAACCCAGTATGAGATGAAGATAGAAAAAGAGCAAGTCGCGCCTGTATTGCCAGCCGCGAATTGCCAGGTGTAAATTTTAGGTGCTATCACACGGACATTTTCTGGTGTCTTATATTGGCATCTATATATAGCCGCTGGTACCGGTGGCAAGGAGCGCTCTTCCTATTATACACGCAACTGATGTTTTTGGCCTCAGCACAGATCAAAACAAGCTGGATGCTAAACATATAATTTATCGAGTATAAGAAAATAAAAAAAACAGGATTTACCTGGCGTTACAGGTCCCATGTTGGGATACTCCTTCAGAGCTTCGATCTGCTAATATCTTGAAAACTTCTCTCTACATATTTCTCTTCGAATAGTTTTCATCCCTGGTGTCCTGTTATAGTAGGATATCAATGTATTATTATTATTATTATTTAATATCACCACGAATTAGGCATACAATTGTCAATGGAAAAAACCACGACAGATAGATCACGCCACCTTATAGGAATGTCGTCCGTCAGGATTTACCGTCTCAGTTTTGTATACTTCGCACTTCGATGGTGCGCAGAGGTCACCTTGACGTACGTGACCAATTGTAACAATTATTTTCCAACCTGTAACTCGTGACTCCTTCACGAGAGTCCGACTGACACACAACGACAGCCACTCTCGCTCCTGTACATAGGCTACGAATATATTCACCTTAAGGAAGCTGAAGTCTTAATCAACGCCCTTTAAACGCCCCCCGACAAGCCCGTTACATTTGGTTGGCAGCGGTGACCACCGCGCCTGTGCCTTCGCTACCTCGTTCACCTCCAAGCTCCAAGCCACGAGAACTCACCAACAAACTCCGGGGACAGGCGTACAAGGAAAGAAGGAGTCACAACACAGCCGTCCGCGGCAACGCACCAGCCGTCCGCGGCAACTCACCAGGCGCCAGCTACGAGCACCTCACAAGGCGCCGGCTACAAGCAACTCACCAGGCGCCGGCTACAAGCAACTCACCAGGCGCCAGCTCCAAGCAACTCTACCGGCGTCAAGCTACAAGCCCCGAGCACACCCGCGGCAACTCTACAGGCGTCAAGCCTACAAGCCTCGAGCCACCAACAGGCCTACGCAGCCGAAAGCGAGGGCCACAATCTACAAGCCGCTCCCCCGCTTCAAGCCAGCACTGCTACGAGCACTGCAAGCCACTCCACGATACGGCAGAAGTATTCACACCAGCAAGGAGGAGGCACGCCCCGCTGACCTTGGAACACCCTACATGCCCCTCGCACCACAGCTGGCGGCAACACCGCCACTGCCGGGAGCATCGGCCCAAACCCCTTCCGGCAAACAGTCAGCAAGGGTACCCGCGGACATCTCCCGGTGACTGCAAGCTGTTACCACTACCGTTTCCTGCAAGGCGTCTTCTCAAGAGGTTACACACCCAAGTCGTCTTATATGCCACCGCTGCCCATCTCTTAATATAACAAGAACGCCGCGGCCGTCATACGTCTGGCGGCAGTGTACCGGCACCCACTCGCGGCCGCTCAATTCGCTGGGTCAGCAGTTTTCAGCAGCCATTACGAGTCCTAAGATGTCCGCCCTTCCCTCACCTCTCACCGCCGCTGTAGCCGCGGCCGAGGTTTCCTGACGCGCCTCCAACGACTGCACGTACCCCAGGGCATCACAAACCTTCGCCCTCTCCACTACATCAGCTGATTAATCTTGGTATTTGTGGATATTCCCTTCTTGTCAAAATATGCCGGCTCGGCTTATTTCATTATTGTTCCGTGCAGAGGCACGACCTTTTTTTATTTCTGTGTTCCTAACACTGTTAATCAGTCATAATTGTGAGAGTAACGTTCATTCGCATACGATACTGATTCTTTCTTTTTGTTTGCTAGCGAGTATATTGAATATAGTGTGAGTTCCCTGATCAAAGTTAATCTTCATCAGTGTGCCCTGCCTCCGTTTTCTTTTCGCCGCTCGAGAGAAAACGTGAGCTTCAATGGCATACTCACTTAAAATACCACAGTATTTATAAAGTTATTTTTTCCATATACCCATAACATTATGGCATTCCTTTATAACCTTAACTTCTATTACTTCTAAACAGGCACCTTGCTAGCCATTCTTTCTTGCCATTTTAGGGTTTCGGCGCAAACTATTAATTCATACACGTTCCGTTTATTGGTTAATATTTACAGCTATCAACATATGCTCCTATTTTGTAAATGATTTACACCATAGTATGAACAAAGACACTCTCGCTAAACTCGGCGACACCTTTAAACAGTTGGCTCGTCCTTCAAGTGAGGAGGAATGGGAGCAAGGTGCAAACACCGGTGATTTAAATGTGGTAAATTTGCGATCGGGGGCTACGTACTCTTCCCTCCCAAGGGATAGCGCCCCTTCACCGGCGGGTACGTCTGAATACTTAACCCCCACTCAGCCGATCAAAATGCCTGGCGATCC
This sequence comes from Eriocheir sinensis, assembly GCF_024679095.1. Taxonomy (NCBI): domain Eukaryota; kingdom Metazoa; phylum Arthropoda; class Malacostraca; order Decapoda; family Varunidae; genus Eriocheir; species Eriocheir sinensis. The sequence goes on from NC_066516.1 coordinate 2,305,353, forward strand.
ACCTCCCCCCACTCCTCCCGGGGCCCCACCCCACTTCCCCCCGCCCCCGACTCGGGTCATTCCAACTCACGCCAGTATTCGACAATTCTCGGGAGGCGAGACCGACTTTTCGGAGAGACAGTTCCTAGATCTGTGTGAGTCTGCCATCGTAAATACCTCCATTACTGAAGATCATGATAAAATCGCTTTCATTCGGTCACAGTTACTTCCAGGCTCTCGGGCACTGAATTTGATGCAGTCCTCAGCGTTCGCTTCGGGGGACATTGGTGTAAACTATGAGGTTTTTAAAGGGAATTTCATAAAAATCTTCGGGGGCGGGAGTAAACCAAGCATCGTTAGACAGATGGCACACACGGTTGAGTCCCTCCAAAAAAATTCCTCAACAAAGCCGATTTGGGACGCCATGATTGAGGCAAATCAGCTGGCGGTTGACTGTGTCAAGAGCCTAGAAAACGCGTTTTGGCTTCCAGGGGGCTGTATGCAAAAGCACCAGGTGAAGACAGCTTTCGAGTTGTTTTTTTACTTATTTCATATTTCAGAGAAGAACCGCCGTTCTCCCCTTCCTTTGGCCTTCAAACCGAGCGTGAAGTTGGTTGACTTCGTCTCAGAGTTAGAAGTCAAGGTTCAGGAACACCCTCACCATCAACCCCTCGCATCAGCCGCAGCATTGCAAGCACAAAGTAAGGCATCTCTCACCTGTAGTTTTTGCAAACAATCAGGACATTCTGAACATTCTTGCTTCGCGAAACGTAGGGAATCAACACATTCAAGACAGGGCTCAGATAGGAGATCAGGAGGTTACAGGGGCGGGCATCATTCATCACACAGGAACCCTAGGCCAAACCATCAGCGGAAGGCTGCCTTTTGCCTTATCCACGGGAATTGTTTTCATGACTCAGACAGTTGTTCTGCAATACAAAAGGCCAAGGAGGAACAGAAGTACAAGTCCTCGGCGGACAGTAAACCACACTCCTCTTCTCAGATTAAAAAGGCATGACTTCGTGACAGCCCCAAGGCGTACATCCAAGTGTCCCTTCAGGACAATACTAATTGGGAGCAACTTGACTCCGTCATTGCCGCCTTGGGATGGACAAGCATAATTGCCCTCCCTTGAAAGGTGGGCAAAATTTCACTCACCTTAGCGGTTGACACAGGTGCGACAGTCAGTGTCATCTCCGACTCTGCTTACAGGTCACTGACACGACAGGCGAGTGGGGAAAATTGGCCGCTCCAAGAGAACGACCTGAATGTGGTAGGCGTGACGGGCACCACTTTGGGAATCCTTGGGCAAGTACCACTAACAGTCAGCTTTCATGAAAATGTATGTCCCTTTCGAGATCTCTTTTATATCTCTAGCAGGTTTGCCTTACCTGTGGATGGGATCTTAGGATTAAACGCCATGAAAGACCTGCACATAACCATAAACCCTGAAAGCAACGCGATCGTGTATCAAGGCCGACGCATACAGGGGATGGTAAATCCATCGACTCTGTCACCTGTAATCCCGCCCTCAGAGGGGGAAAATGACCAACCCACCACAGACTCAGGGACTGCCACCGCCCAAGTGTCACCTCTTACGGTCAAACCACACGAAAACATTGCAGACTTGTGGCGGACAGTAACGGCAGTCGTAGGAGGTCCTCAAATAGTTCCGGATCGTGCTGCAAAACTTGTTAAAATCCGTTTGCCTAACGCCCATCCAACGGGCAGTGATGTGTGTATCGACGGAGATCCTCACATACACCGCGTGACGGTGGAGGTAACTCTTGCGACAGTCAAGGAGGGAGGTTTTGCAGAGGCATTGGTAATAAACACGTCTGGATCCCTGTATCCTTAAAACACGGTGTTAGATTATGCCAGTGTCTAGTGTATGGGAGAAATGTCGCCCCGGAACCAGCTGAATACCCTTCAGCCCAAGTCTCAGGCATAACCTCGGCGTGTCAGGCTTCTCCCGAACAAGACACAGCTAATTTAGAGGCATTCCTAAAAGTTGCACACTATTCCGAAATTAAGCCAACCTTAGTCCAGCTCCTGGAACATTATAGGGGGGCGCTTGCTCTACCAGGCGAGCCGCTTGGAGTTACGCAGTGTGCTGAACACCACATTAAGTTAAAACCCAATACAAATCCTGTATATATCAATGCGTACAAGCTCCCCCACAGTCAGAGGGAGGTCGTGCAACAACTTATCTCTGAAATGTTAGAACAAGGTGTAATTAAAGAATCGAATTCCCCGTGGAATTCACCCTTGTTTCTGGTTCCAAAGAAAGACGGTTCTTATCGTCCTGTGATTGATTCCCGGCGTGTGAACACCGCGACCGTGGATGATAATTTTCCGCTTCCCGTTCTTAGAGATCTTCTGATGTGTCTCGGTAGAGGAAATAAAGTCTTTACGAGTCTTGATCTGGTCAGTGGCTACTGGCAACTGCCCATGGCCCCCGAGTCACGTGAAATAACGGCTTTCAGCACGCCTCATGGCCACTATGAGTGGACGAGGATGCCGTTCGGGCTCAAAGGAGCTCCCTTGACCTTCCAAAGGACAATGAACAGTATTTTTGGTGACTTGCTGGGCAACTCTGTCTATGTGTATTTAGACGACATCATCATAGCAAGTAAAGACGTGCATGCACACATGGAAACACTAAAAGCAGTCCTACATAGACTTCAATAGGTCGGATTAAAGCTCAAAATCACCCGGTGGCAAGGAGCGCTCTTCCTATTATACGCGCAACTGATGTGTTTGGCCTCAGCACAGATCAAAACAAGCTGGATGCTAAACATATATCGAGTATAAAAAAATAAAAAATAAACAGGATTTACCTCGCGTTACAGGTCCCATGTTGGGATACTCCTTCAGAGCTTCGATCTGCTAATATCTTGAAAACTTCTCTCTATATATTTCTCTTCGAATAGTTTTCATCCCTGGTGTCCCACAGACACTTGTTTTCCCGATAGAGCATCCTTGGACCATATAATTTGCTCCATGGCTAGACAGTGCCCACACAACAGCTTAAAGTGTAAACAAAGACGCCAGTACTGGCTTCAAGATGACGATAAATGGAGTCTTGTGATTGGCGGCGTCTATAGCCACCAATACTGGCGTCAAGAAGCCCGTATTGGCGGCAAGATGCCAGTAAAGCTGCCCGTGTGATATAACAACTTAAAGCCGCCTTTAGCGGGGGTGCGTAGATCGACTCGGTCACAGCCCGGGATCGAGGTGGTGCGTGGCCTGAAAAGCTTCAATATGAGTCCATCCATAATAACTAACTATATATGCTATTTTTTATCGAAAATATATATTCACTTCATTCAGGAAAGAGAGAGAGAGAGAGAGAGAGAGAGAGAGAGAGAGAGAGAGAGAGAGAGAGAGAGAGAGAGAGAGAGAGAGAGAGAGAGAGAGAGAGAGAGAGAGAGAGAGAGAGAGAGAGAGAGAGATTTACATAGATGTACATATATATAGAAGATCAGACCACACAGACCCCATGGTCCAGACTAGGTGGTCTTTCCTTAAACCTAAGTGATTCTTCATCAATCAGATGGCTCCAAAACGTTGCATTTCAACTCTAGTTAATATTAAGTTGAAGGAAGTGACGGTCGAGCTTGTTTTTGAAGGAGTCAATCGTGTTACACTGGACCACTGACGGTGGGAGCTTATTCCATTCTCGCACTACAACGTTGGTGAAGAAAAATTTGGTGCAGTCTGAATTTACTTGTCTACATTTGAGTTTTACGCCATTGTTCCTCGTACGCAAAGTGTCATCGATCATAAACAATGTTGATCTATGTCTACATTCGTGAAACCATTCGATCAGTTTTCCTCGGAGGCGACGTTTCTCAGGAGAGAACATGTTAAGGGTGGAAAGCCTTTCTTCGTAAGATTTGTTGCGCAAGGAAGAGATAATTTTTGTTGCCCGACGCTGAACACCTTCTAATTTAGCAATGTCCTTTGCATGGAGGGGAGATCAAAACTGTACCGCATATTCCAAGTGGGGTCTGACTAAACTATTGTAGAGTGGAAGTATTACGTCATTTTTCATGAATAAAAAGTTTCTTTTAATGAAGCCCAACATTTTGTTTGCTTTATTTGCTGCATCGATACATTGCTGTGAGAATTTGAGGTTTAATTGACGCGCTTTTGACTCCCAAGTCCTTAACGCATTGAATGCTTTTGAGTTTAACGCCGCGCATTTCGTAATCGAACTTCTTATTCCTTGTTCCAACTTGAAGGACCTGGCACTTGTCTACGTTAAAAGGCATCTCCCATCTATCCGACCAAGCTGAAATTTTGTGCAAATCCTCTTGGAGGCTTTGCCTGTCTTCGTCAGTGTGAACCGAGTTACCATTCTTTGTGTCGTCTGCAAAATTACTAATGCGATTAATGAGTCCAACATCCACATCGTTGATGTAAATAATGAAGAGCACTGGGCCAAGAACCGAGCCCTGAGGGACGCCACTAGTGACCGGCGCCCACTCTGAGTTAAATCCGTCAATCACCACTCTGTTGTCTGTTGCTCAACCAATTCGCGATCCGTTGGTTTACTTGACCGTCAATACCTATTTGCTTTAGTTTATAAAGTAATTTGTAATGTGGGACTTTATCAAATGCTTTCTGGAAATCAAGATAGACTACGTCCAGTGATTTGGTTACATGGAGAGAGAGAGAGAGAGAGAGAGAGAGAGAGAGAGAGAGAGAGAGAGAGAGAGAGAGAGAGAGAGAGAGAATATCCATAAGAGATATCCACTCAGCAGGCACTCAGTCAGCAATATTCAGCGCACAATCGGAACGTCCATCCGCTCCCACGTCACTCACTAGCTCACTCCTACTAATAATATAATTGTAAGAAGAAGAAGAGCTAGGATGTGTGTGTGTGTGTGTGTGTTTGTACTGTGATAGCCTAATAATGGACCGTATTGGCTATACAGGCAGCGCCACACATAGCCAGTCGGTGAACTCAAAGCAGTACTTTCCATAGAACTCAAGTTATGTACTAGAGAGCGTCTGAGGCTGCCTCCAGCATACATTAAGGCATTGGTGCCGCCACCGCTCTAAGCCAACGACTGCACACACTTCACTCCTACTCGATTTCCTGACTCTACTATTTGACACGGAGAAAAACTGAAATCGGGTAGGACCGTAGGACTAGTGCTGTGTGTGCAATCATCGGCTTGGGGTGACGGCGGCATCATGGCCGTGTATCCCTGAGACAGCCTCTACTGCACTCTAGTCTATAGCTTGAACTCTATGGCGAGCGGTAGAATATCGAAAAATACAACTTCGTCAAATGTGGAATTGTTAAACGCTCACTATGAATATACGTTCGAATATTTACCCATGTAACACGCATTTTTTAATCCAGAACCTTATGAAATTTTGAACGTAACACGACTGTTCTGACACATACTCGATCGACCGTGTTGTTTTCTTGAGATCATGGCAACACTGGCTTGTCGGCGCCGCCAGCTGTTGAGTTGATCAGCTGTTCCGTGCGTGGTGCTGGAGGCTGACGTGTGGGAATGCTAGGATGATCAGTGCTTTTCGATTTACTTCACTCACTAGATATTTATTGACAGGGAAAAGAATGGCACTGTTCAGAGAAGGAATTACCTCCGCTGATTTGGCGCAGGAAACGAAAAACATGTCCATAGACATTGGAGGTGAGTATATTGTTTCCCAGTGGTCCATGCATGGAGGGTGGAGTGGCTGTGAGGCGCGCGGTCAGTACTGTCTTGGGTGAGCCCACCGCTCTCCCCCGTCCGCCATATTGTTGTAGGGACTGTCACTTCAGTAGCACTTTTTTTTTTACCTCATCTTACACTGTTTATACTTACTTATAATATGGAGGCGCGTCAAATGAAACTACAGAGTTACTGCTACCCATATATTGCATGCCAACAGGTCCTTCAGACTAGGTCTTATATATTATACACAATCACATTCCACTAAATAGTACTAATTTATTCATCCTGGCTCTACTTTTGGCGCCTTTAAGGGATATTAGTCATGCAGTAAACTGTCTGGCTGCATATCTGTGCCTGACCTGCAGACAGGTCTCGCCTACAGCCTTGATCAGTAACACAAGATGATTATGTAACAGCCCCGGGTTCGACCCCTGGTCATCACGTGTTGAAAAATAAAAAAAGGGAGGAAGAGGAAGAATAGTGACGCTATTATTCCTCAACCTCACAGAGAGTGTACAGCTGGGTTCGATTCCCTGCTGTTCCCTCTCTGTAGCTGCCACCAGGAGGTTGTAATATGGCACAACCCCCAAAGCCTGTAAGCGAGGAACGGCAGTTCTATGAACCAGGTGGGACGGAACTAAACTAACTTTAGTTCCCAGACTCTCCCTGCCCTGGCAGGCCAGGTAACACTTGACCTTAACAACTGTCCCACCTGGTAGATAGTGTCCGTCGCTCCCCAGCTTACTATGGGTTGTTCCTTGAGGTAGATGGTATCCTCAGTCCAAAGTTTGGTAGTGTGGGGTCGTGGTTACCTTCGGAGGTCGTGGCGGGGGCGATTGCGAGACTGCACCGTAGGCTAGGAAGGCTGTATGCATTAATACAGGACATAGGCAGAATACAATTTATTGGTTTGCTTCCCAAGTTCCCTTCCCCCTAACAATAATCCTCACTCCCGATGGGAGTGTAGCATGTTTAGGTTAATACAAAATTGAAGACCTTCCCCCCCCCCCCCCCTAACAGTAATCCTCACTCCTGAGTGGAGTGTAGCATGTTTGGTTAATACAAAGTGAGAATTTGAATGCACTGTTCAAAATATCCACCACACAAAACCCCCTACCTAATAGTATAACTGAGGCTATGGAGCTGGAGTCACAGGCGTAAGCCTCTTCCAGAAAAGTCGTCTATGGTTCTAACCATATCCTCACTAGACGAGGGAAGTGTAGCATGTTTTGTTTACAAACGTGAAAACCTCTCTTCTAATCCCTAACATTCTTATGGATAAATGCTACACACGAGAGAGATGAACACATGTAGGTATATATCACAGGGCTACCGCCCAATTGGCTAGACACTCAGATTTCAACTTCCTGCACCGGCGTGCACACACACACAAAAAAAGCACTCATAAAAAAAATAGGAAGAAAAGAGTTTAGTATGAGGGAAAGATCAGACTGTTACAGCTAAAGGGGGGGTGAGGTCACTGTTAGCCCCTCGTCCACACAGCGGGTGCCCCTTACCCATTTGACACAATTTCCTCGGCTGGTGGAGGCCTGAGAGCTACACAATATGCTGTTGTGCCATGCCTAAAGGGGGGGTTTTGGAGCCGTTTACTCCCATCACAAGCCTGCTGGTCTCGGGGGCGGCGGCAAGGACTGGAATGTCTCGCCCTTACCTTTGCTCAGTTCAGGCACTCATGACTGAGGGCATGACCCTTGTTAACCACTGGCGTCTGGGTCCATTCCCGACTCTCAATTGGGCGGCTTCAAGATGGCGGGCACTCGCCTTCCCTACCCCTGGACACCGGCCTTCAGCTGTCTCTCGCCACCTGTGCCATGCGGGAAGGTTAAGTCCAGAATGAATCACTAATGAACGTCGGCTAGGGCTATCTCTCACTCCCAGGCAGCCGTACTCTAGCGAGCTGTGAGCTTACCTGTGCCATGCGGGAAGGTTAAAGTCCAGAATGAATCATGCCAGCCAGAGCGGTTGCCTCGCTACCTTTCCCTCTGACGTGGCCTTCCCCAGGTTCCAACACCTTCCCTTCTCGCCTTTCAGCTTGGTACATTAATCTATCCTTCCTCTGCCTTTCTGAGGTTGTCTTTTTGTGTGTTAATTCTAAACTTAATTATTCCTTATTTTCTAAGACGTAACGTATAAATATATATAAAAATATATGGATACGAGTGGATTTATATCAGGGGTGCCAACCCAAGCTGTGGTTCGTATTTCTCGTTCTCTTCCCTTACCTACTTATAACATATTAACCGCTACGGGTATTGTTTCGGCTGAGGAGAAACTGGATCCGGTAAATAATCATGGCCATGTACGAGGGGGTATTCCCAGCTGGCTTTTAACTGGCTTCCGCAGTGTTGGTATGCCGGCGGGTATATTACAATAGTGTCACCCCCCTTAAGATCCTACGTAGTTTCTCCCGAAGCCTAATACCTTCCTTCCCCTAAGGCACTATGTTATTATACTTCGGATATCATTAATCAACCAACTCTACCCCCCTCCTCCTATCAGGCATCCGTGTGGCACAGAGACAGCGACTTAGCACCGCCCCATGATTTCAAAAATACAACACCTACCCTAACACGGTAGTACCATAATACGACAAGGGCCTGCACAACCCAACGGCTACCCTTGGGCCTACTTCCTACGGGTATTCTATAATAGAATCCCATTTCCTGCTTAAATAAAAGCAAAGATGCCTCACCTGGCATGGCTTGATTATCTGTCATGGGTCCACTGCCCCAGCCTTCCTCTTAGTAACCTGGCTACAGGTAAGGAGTGTCAGACGAGACAAGCCTCCCTCGCTCTCGTTCCTAAAATTAAACACAGTGCACCCTTGACCTTACATAACCAACAAAAATTGTAACAAAATACACTTACAAATCAAAACACAAAATAGAAATAATCCTCACATATACAAAAACAAAACACATAAATCGGTTCATACACCCACTGACATTTTCGCCATCCGTTTCCGCAGCAAGGCGTGCATAAGTTTAGTTCAGTGCCTTGGAAGTCCTGAAGTGAATGTCCCCGTACCAGATTTGGTCGACTGTAAGCTGCGTGCTGCCGCACGACTTATAATTAAAACAGTAGATTTCGTGACATTAATAAATCGAGGCGGACGGAAGTTTCACCCTAATACAAATGTCACATTCGTGGATACACTACCACTAGTGAATTATTACTCTTTCTCCGGGAACTTCGGCTTTACCCTTGCCTAACCCCAGCTCATTCCAAACCAATTGCATGTGCCCAGGTTTGCCTGACATTGATGTAGGTGGTTGAGAATATAATCTTCCATTACTTACAATACAATAGATAACATAGAACGCTAGATACCTTTAGGGCGAACGATACTATTCTTCCAAAACATCCTGTTCATTTTTATGGTTAAGAAGGGAAGTATAATCATCACATGAATCTTGGAGGGAAACGCATTGGGGAGGTTAATGAGTATGGGCTCGATCCCACTTTACCATCAGTCCCCAGGGACGTTCTGGTATTTCATTAGCGTCTCCAAAGGTGGGTTTTCCTTACAGTAATTACTTCTCAACACTCCCTTTCCTTACTACTTACAACCCATAATCTAAAACATTGGTTACATCCTTATCTTTCTTTCCAGCAATCCTACCTCCTACAGCTTAGGTTAACATCCAACTCCCTCAACATTTCAATAAATCTGCGTGGCAGTCTACGGACTCTAGGGGGTGATGGCTCTTCCTCTTCTTCCTCCTCAGAAAGATTTATCTCCTGCGCCCCCACTAACCACTCTTCCGACCCATTGTACAGTTTTACCTTTTCCGCGGCCCTCTGAATCTCCTGTCCAGTAAACACATTGGTCAACACGTATGCACCACCATTTCTCATAACTTCCACAACCCAGTATGGTCCTTTCCACTTCACATTTAATTTTCTACTAGTGTTTGGTTGTGTTACTTCCACTCTAACCCATACAAGGGTACCTGCTTCCACCTTTTGGTTCTTACGTGATCCATTCGCGACTGCTCTGTATCTGCGAGCCATTTTCTGGTGAGTTTCTTTGATTATCTCGTGAGCTTCACGGATACTTTCCTCACTCGCTTCCGTGTCCGGTAAATCACTACTAATCAAGCAAGGGGGGGGGGGTCGTGAAAAGAACGCATAATAAGGGGAGACACCAGTGGTTGTGTGTACGGCTGTGTTCAATATGGATTGACACTGTAACAATAGTTTTGGCCACCTTAACGGGTACCCTTGACATAGACAGGCTAACACACTTTTCATGGTGCGGTGCATACGTTCCGTAATACTGTTTCCTTGAGGGTGGTATGGGGTCGTCAGAGCGGCCGTGATTTTATATCTGCCACACAGGTCTCGAAAACTTTGAGCGGTAAACTCCTTCCCATTATCAGTCAACACGGTTTTTGGGGTTCCGAAATCCAGGATATAATTTTTAAACCCTTCACACACGCCATCCGTATGTTTGGTTTTAAGGGGATAAAATTTTACATAACGGGAATAATGATCACAGATGGTTAATACATATCGGTACTCCTGGGCTCCAGCAACCATGTCAGTCAGATCGAGGCTAACTCTCTCCAGTGGCTTTTCCCCTGGGGGGAGCTCTTGCCACTGTTGCTGTAGTCCAGTAGTGCCTTTATACTGTTGACATGTTAGACAATTTCTCACATACAAGTACATGATTACATCCACTTTCATGTTTTGCCAGTAGTACAGGCCTTGTACCTTGGCCAATGTCTTCTCGATCCCTAGGTGTCCCACCTGAGCATGGGTCTGTTCTAGAGCTTGTTGTTTAAGATTCGTTGGGACAACTAGGCAAAACTGTTCACTTCCATCTTTTTTTGTAATGGTATAATATAAAACCCTTTCCCATACCACAAACTGATTTAAGGTGCTACGTGGGAAATTCCTCCTGGGCACATTTCCTCCCTCTAAATACTCTATCATCTGAACCCACCGGCCTTCTTCTAATTGCAAGGTTCTGATTTCCTCCTTAGTCTTTCCTAAGATGGTGTCTGCTGGTGGTGGAGGTATTAACAGCACCGGGCGCGAAAGTTGGTCAGCCGCATTATTATATTTCCCCTTTATGTACTGAATTTTATAGCTATACTCTCTCATTTCTAAGATCCACCTGTTCATTCTGGGAGATTTTGTTTTCCTTTTGAATATACTAACTAGGGGTTGATGGTCCGTTATGATAGTGAATTTGGTCCCCCATAAATAATGATGGAACTGTCGACAGGTGAGGACGACCACGAGAGCCTCGCGATCCACAGTAGCGTATCTAATTTCTGTGGGCTTTAGCTTCCTTGAAAAATATCCTATGGCTCTATTGGTGCCGTCTGGTGCTATCTGACTTAGTACTCCTCCTACATGGGTATTGCTGGCGTCGGTGGTGACATAAAATGGTTTGGTTACATCAGCTCTCACCAGTATAGGGGCCTGCATAAGTTTCTCCTTCATTTGCTCAAAGGCCTTTTGACATTTCTGTGTCCATAGGAAGGGTGTTTTTCTGGTTAAGTCTGTTAGAGGGGCGGTAATTTCTGCATAGCTCGGTACATGTTTCCTATAAAACCCGCACATGCCGAGGAATCTTCTCACCTCCCTGATGTTGCTTGGGGTTTTTTGGGCCACTATGGCCTCGATATTGGCGGGATCTGGTTGACATCCCTTTTCGGACAGGATGTGCCCCAAGAATTTTACTTGTCTTTGCCCAAATTTGCTTTTACTAATATTAACCTTAACCCCTTTTTCTCTGAGGGTGTTGAAGAGCTGGCTTAACCGTTCCACCAAGGTCTGGAAATCTGGCCCAAAAATAACTATGTCATCTAAGTAGTTCTTTACCCATCCTTGCTTGATTAGTGGAGTTAATACCTGGGCAATTTGTCTGGAGAAGATGGCTGGGCTACAGCTCAACCCGAAGGGGAGTCTTTTAAAGCGGTATAAGGACACTCCATCACTGAAGGTGGTTAGATCTCTGCTGTTTTCCTCCAGCTCTACTTGAAAATATGCCTCTTTGAGATCGAGGGTAGCATAGTATTTGTTCCCTGACGCAACCTCTACTAGTTCTTCTAGACGTGGTAATGGGTATATGTCCGTAGCTAAGTGTTTGTTTACCCCTCGATAATCTAAACACATCCTTTTGGAGCCGTCTGGTTTTGATACCAAGACGATAGGGCTCAACCAGGCTGCTGTAGAGGGCTCGATCACCCCCTTCTCTTCCATGTCCCCTACTAATTTCTCTATAATTGCTTTGGCCTTCTCAGGATATCTATACTTGGGTCCTCTAACCGGAATAGGGTTTTCTACTGCAATCTTTACCGGTGGAGCTCTTATTTTCCCGATCTCTGAGGGGTGTAAAATGAATAGTTCGTTATTTTCCTGAATGACATGAAAAAGGACCTTCTTTTCCTCCTCCGAAAGATGGCTGAAATCTTGGAGGGCTAACAGGGATTTCAGTTTGTCTTCTTGTCTACCCTTTTCCCTGGGGTGGTCAGCATGGGGGAGCAAATCATTCTTGATACTAACGTTCGTGTGAACCTTATTCTCAGCCACATCTGGGCCTTTACCTGGTGAGTTAAGCTCTTCTATTATTTGTACAGGTTTGTATGAGCCGAGGTAGGTACCTTTTCGGAAAATCTGGTGGGTTTTGTTTGGATTATATAGGGGAACAAACACTTGCCTTTCCTCTGTCACTCTGTAGACAAAATCGTGCCTAGGAGTGTGATGGGGGGATACCAGCAAAATGGTTCCCGGAAGCTCAGATACCAGCTACGGGTATTGTTTCGGCTGAGGAGAAACTGGATCCAGTAAATAATCATGGCCATGTACGAGGGGGTATTCCCAATTTTCCCAGCTGGCTTTTAACTGGCTTCCGCGGTGTTGGTATGCCGGCAGGTATGTTACAATTAGTGAACGGATCACTGTCTAACATGTGTTGTGCCAAGCTGGAGAAGACAGCCCTCTCCTGGAACTCAGACAGTACCGTACAAGTGTTACAATGTTGTGCCAAGCATGTGTTGACAACTTTGCATATGGTTGGTTACTATACTGTAAAACTTTCTCTCTGAATTTTCGGTAAAATTCTAGTGTTTGCCCATACTCCCCCCTCCCCCCATACAAGCCTGGGGACCTGGTGGGAACACGGGGTTTCGGATGGGGGACACAAAATCCGTCGCAATCGCATATTTTTTTAGTGGGGGGGGGGGGGATTTCTGCCTCCCACCACCACTTAAGTAAGCGTTTGCGACGAATTTAGTGTTTCCCATACGGAAACCACGCACTCACTGGATCCCCAAGCTTGTTGTGGGAGAAAAGCGTAGAGAACCCACCAAACGAGGCTCACCTCACCATCTGGTGTGGCACCGGAGGCCATCTGCGCTCACATAAACCGCCTCACCACACTCATGCCCTCTCTCTAGTAGGTTGTCACCTCATCGCAAGGTTTCTGTCTTCCAAGTAGAGTCCGTGGCACCAAACACAGTGTATCTTCATTGTTTATCACTGACAAGCTGTGGGTTCTACAGCAAGTACAGGCTCTCGAACCTCCTGCCCGAGCTGTTGGAACACGTGAATCCTTACTGACCGCATTTTGAATCTGCTTCATGGGTTCGTATTCCCAGTATACAAGGTGTTGTGGATATTGACTCCGCGAATCCAGAATAGGATAATACACCTCCATATATCATAGTTAAAAAAACAAAGTATACTTAAAAGTAAAGAAGCCGAATTAATCCCCTTCCCCCAACGATCTTGGAGGACCCGTGTGAAGTCGGGGTATTTGGGGTGGGGGAGCATATTTAAACTACTACAACTGAACTTTACGACCTGCTAACGGGGGGGCCTTGCCCCCATCGACCCCCCTGCTAACCAAGGGGGGCTATGCCCCCCCCCCCCTCTTACAGTACCCCAACCGAACTTTATGACCTAACAGCTAACGGAAGGACATTGAACACAAGTAACCTGCGTTTGAACCTGCTTCACGCGTTCGTACGTGGTACCAGTAAGTAAATACATAGTCGTATATGACGGTTGCAAGATTCCTATGACGTAAATTACTTACCGTTTAGATGCTTCATTATGATCTTAATGCTGTAACAGGGGGGCTTCGCCCCCCTCGAACCCCCCTTTGGTATGGAGAGTGAATGAAATTGCATGGTTTCCGTACGTTGTAAAAAAAAACGGAATGTATGAAATTTCCCAACATCTAAGTAATTGTAAGGAATTTCCCTACATTTAGGGTATTTTTCAACCCCCCCATAACTCAAAAACTATGCATTTGTGACACATTTCATGTTTACCACCGCATTCCCCGAAGTCTCAATGGCCCCCTATCCAATTTTGGTTGCGAGGGGTGAGTATGGGCAAACACTAGAATAATACCGAATTTTCTTTCACACACAAGACAAATGGCAACATCTCTGGAAGGAAAAGATAGGTGGCCTTTATTTTCAACTGAGATAAATCAGTGAGTTGCATCCAGATGTTGGGTAAATAAAGCATTGCAGCACGACTCACACTTTAAAGATCTCTTAGGTTTTAAGCTGACAAATCCGGCTATATAGCCAACGATCTTGCCAGAGATGTTGCTAACACTTAGATCAAATAATCAATGTGCATATGTCCTGTGCATCAGTCTTGTTTATAAAAGTCATGCACGCTTGCTTGAACATCAGATATAAAAATTAATTAATGAATAACTTACTGGTGAAAAGTAATGGATGGATCAGATTTTTTGTTTGCTTGTTCATTGCACCCAAATGAAACACAGATAGTCAGCATTCAAGACCACACACAGAGCGACACTCCTGCCTTTACTACTCTCGCTGCATGAGAGCTCTACTGAATTATAGACAGAGTATGTGTGGATCGACTCGGGTCAAGACCTGACACCCCTTATTAATTATCTGTCCTCACCCTGACCTCGTTTTTTCTCGACCTGAGTCATCATAGCCCAACCCATAAATAGACCTGACTCTCCCTATTAACTATATGTGACCTCACCCTAACCCCACCCCTTAGACAGGGGACAAACATGCATTCCAATGTAGCGAAATACTTCCAGGACGTGTTTCATCACTACCCAGCAATCGCTGCTTAGCCCTACAAAAAGATGGCCGACTGACAGTTCGCTGGCATCAGCCCGAGCGCCTCACGGCCTCTCCACCCTTTACACCTCCATGGGTCCATGTATTGCTGCTGGAAGGGGCCGGGTGGCGGTAGATCTGAACGATTACACAGCACACACGTAACACCTGATAACAACTACCACTGACGGGGCTCTAGAGGCTGTGGCCCCACAGCCTAACTAGCCCCATAAAACACCCAAAGAAGTATCTGAAGAATTGCTTCTGCGCTGCTAAGAATAATTATTGTAAGTTACTTAAGTGAATGTTTATTGGGTTGTTGACCTTTGTTGCTGCACTAACTTCCTCGGGTAAATATTCAGTATTACACCCAATTCGAGATTGTGAACCTTGTCACGTTTAAACCTGCACATTGCTGCTGAGTTTTCTTTAACAACCCCACCCAAACCTAACAGACTAACCTATCAATACTAAACAAAAATAACCTCTGCCAAGAATAGGAACCAATTGCTGCTATAACAGTAACACTTTTCTGCTTAAATAGGGAGGTGGTGGCTGAGTGGTCAGCATGTGGAGGAACAGAATGGTTTTCGTAAGGACAGAAGGGGGGAGGACAACATGTTTGTAGTTAAAACGGTGATTGAAAGAATGAACGGAACGGGCAGGAAGGTATACCTTGCTTTCCTTGACATAGAAAAAGCGTATGATAGGGTAAATAGGGGTTTGTTAAGTCGATTGTTGACTAGGATAGGAGTGAGTGAGAGGGTAGTAGGGATAATAGATAGTATGTATGAGAACACACGGGCAGTATATAATCTAGGGGATATAGCGACAGGGTGGGTCAACAGCCGTAGAGGGGTTAGGCAAGGGTGTGTGCTGTCCCCGCTACTGTTTGGGCTGTACACAGAGGAGCTGGCAGAGAGGTTGAGGGCATCGGGTTATGGGATAAGGGTGGGGAGTGAACAGTTAGGATGTCTCATGTATGCAGATGACATTGTGCTCATGAGTGAGGATAGTGAGGAATTACAACAAATGTTGGATGTAGTAGCACAGTATGGGAGGGACTTTGATATGAAGTTTAGTAGTGAGAAGAGTCAGGTAGTAGTAGTAAATGCTGAGGCTACGGACAAGGGAAGGACCTGGGCGCTAGGAGAGATGAACATAGGCCGTACGAGTTCATACAAGTACCTAGGGATCATTGTTGACGAGAATAGAACTGATAGGACCAAACAGAATAGAATTTCTAGGGCAAATCAGTGGTTAGGAAGGCTATGAAGTGTGGCTAGATGTAGAGCTAACAGGTATGAGGTAGTTAGGGGGATATAGAAGGGCATGGCAGTACCAGGCCTCATGTATGGCCTAGAATGCATGAGATGGACAGTCAAAGAGCTGGATAAGCTATAGGTAGTACAGAACAGAGTAAGCAGGCTGGCTCTGGGTGCCAATAGGTATGCGGCGGTAGATGCAGTGCGAGGGGAAGTAGGCTGGAGCACCTTTGAGGAAAGAATAGGTAAAGCAGTTTTAGGGTACGGTACAAAGTCAGGCTAAGAAAGATGAGTGAGAATAGGTGGGGGCGCAAGGTATATGAGTGGGCGGGACAGGGGACGAAGTAGAACAAGTCTAGCATACGCTGAGAGAAGAGATGTGGGCTGGAGGGCTTCACACTCTTGGAGATGATGCTAGGGGGGGAGGTGAAAGAAGTGAAGTGTAGAGTGAATGACAGAGTTCAGGAGAGGGGCAGGGTAGACTGGAGCCAAAGGGTGGGGGCAAAGAGTTTGCTAGAATGGTACAAGTTGAAGGCCAAACCCAAGTGTGAAGCCTTCTACGATGGTAGCCTGTGGGGGGGTGTTGCTCTTCAAGTCCAGGACTAAATCCTTAGAGGTGAATAGTAGGACATATAGGTGGGCAAATGGGGGAAGCAAGGTATGCCGTATGTGTGAAGGGGAGGTTGACGAGACAGTAGAACATATGCTACTAGAGTGTCCTAGGTATGATAGGGATAGGCAGAGTTTGGTAGAACTAACACAGGAAATAGGAACAGAAGTATGGAATAGGATGCTAAAGGGGGATGTAGGAAGGGTGATAGAATTCTTGCTAGGTCTGAGTACCCTGCAGACAGTGACCAGAAGAACAATAGAGGGGGTTAAGGAATTCCTGGAGAGAGCCTGGGCAGTGCACACCAGATAGGATGGACTCCTGTAGGTGTCCCCATCTGTGCCTCTACGGGCTCTTTCAAATGGTTATATTTTATTTTTGGATTTTCAGGGTGTTGACCCTTAGGGAGTAAGCCGTTACAAAGGCTGTAGTTGGATCTGAAAGGGACAACTACCTACCGAACCAAGACCAAGGGCGTGGTGCGCCCTTGGACCTAGGTTCGAGTCCCACCAAAACGCTGATTTTTCAAGCCATTGCCGTGTGGTGGAAGATTACCCACATGGTGCTCAGATCTTCAGTCAACCATGGGAACATGGGCCAAGCAAAGAGTCATTTATCACGGCAGCCACTACAAATAACATTTGCCTGCACCACTAACGGGCTGGGCCTGTCCAAGAGGCCCCTCAGGAGAGCCTTCTGGTTCTACTGGCAGCACCTTGAAAAAAGAACCTATTGCATCTTAAGGGGGCGCTCACCCCATATGGGTCATAAAATGGCAAACGGTATTTCAAAACGTGCAGTAATGTATTCGTTTTCCTTCTAGAATCATCGCCAGGGTATCTGTTTCCTGCGAAAAACACTCATGGAGAGTTTAAAGTCCATTTAAACATAAAGGAGATAAAGGCACTTCAATCTTTAAATGGCCATAACTCAAAACATGATTTTTTACCTTTAAATATTTCCATAAATTCAACGGTTGATCAGATTTACTTGGGAAATGCTGCATCTATTGTTCGTGTCAAGGGAAATCGTTTGACCATTTCAATTTTTAGGAAATGTGAAGCAGGAAAAGACAGGACAGGGGAAAAGGCAAAAATGTCAGTGTTACGTTTTGCATGATATGATGCGGCGACGTTTCATGACATATGGCAAATTTAAAAAAAAAACGAAATGGTGAAATGTTTGGATAACAAATGACATTCCACAATCCAAGTAACTTTAGGATAAAGTCAAATAATTGCGAATTATGTCATAGCGTCATGACGTAATGACCTAGGACATTCTTTTCCATGGACAAAGTAGATGATAATAATCCAAAACAGTCTGGAAAGTTTTAATTCCTAGTTCCCAATAGTTTTTTTTATGATTTTTTATTTGGATTTTCGGCCCACTGGGGCGAGCATCCCCTTAACCTGGTAGCAGCGACGGGCCAAATTTGTGGCTTTACCACGTACAAGGGGTATCACTGGGGTACATTAGGTTATCTTTTTGGCATATTGGGGTACCGCCACCATCGCCTCCCTCTGGCCCGGCAGCCTCCCTCAGGAGCAGTTGATGTTCTAATCCAGTAAGGCCTAGGGGTTAATAGGACTGAGCGGGGCAACAGGGGCAACGTTACACACCTGTGTCCAGTGACCCATAGGAGGGGGGGATGAGTCAAACAGGGCAGTGGATTAGTTGAGCTCAGCAAATATGGCATCCTACACAACAACTGCATCACAGTATTTTCTCAGGAGCTCTCGTGGGTAACCCTTTACTGCAAACAGCATATTTGAATCATGAATGGAATATTTGCAGAAGGTAACAAAATGCAAGAGCGGTGACCCTGGCCACTCTCATAACTACATCATCAGCTTAGTTTACAAACATTGGTATCTCCACCACTCCACCCCCAGCCTGCATAACCCACCAAACAATGACTCAGTAAAGTGTTTGGCTAATGTTGCCACCTTGGCAAAAAAAGTTTGCTTCATTGTGTAATGTTGCACAACATTGTATTGCTAATGTCTTGCTATCTGCATGCCTCCCCCCTCCTGCTGCCCTGCTGCACTGAACTCTACTTTTGCTTACCCCTATACTGTCCAAATCCCTTATGCAAAAGTTAACCAGCATCTTCATTCTTTTATCCCTTCTGCTGGTAAACTCTGGAACAGCCTTCCTTTATCTGTATTTCCTCCTGCCTTCGACTTGACCTCTTTCAAGAGAGGAATGCCAAGACGCCTCTTCTCCTGAAATTGACCTCTCTTTTGGCCTCTTGTCCTATTGTTCTTTTGTTGGAGCTGCGCTTGGCGGGCTTTTTGATTGCTATTTTGCTTTAATGCCTTTACGCTGTCTCCCTTGCTGTAAAAAAAAAAATATATATATATATATATATATATATATATATATATATATATATATAATATATATATATATACAGTAAAACCCCGATTATCCGAAAGCGGATTATCCGAAAAAACGGATTATCCGAAATTGATCTGGATAATGCAATTAAAATATTTTTTTTTCTATACTAAAACGTTATAAAACATCAAAAATAAATAAAAGTAACTACATATGTACTATATTAACACATTTAAAATTGATAAGAACAGTTAAAATGAATATGCTTTCTAATACGTATTGCCGAAATAGCTTGTAACGAATAGATCAATGTATTAGACAAAAAACATTAAACAAACTCTCAACACCACCACGTCCGCACCTTCGCCCCAGCAAGGACGTAGGTGCGGCGAACGAACAAACTACTGCGCGACTCTCACACCGTACTCTCAAGACAACGACACAAACACGACTCCCCTCTCCACTCCATGTCACATTCCCCTTCCAACATACGAGTTGCACGATAATATGAGTCGTCATACTGTGTCTCCACCTGCACGATGCATCAAGGTCACACTTGCAAGCTTGCACAACCATTCACAATCGCACTCTGCAACATTCACAATTCAGATCTGCAACGCTCACAAGTATCAACATACACTGGTCCAGACAAGGAGACACACAGACAAACATACAATAAAACATTTACATCACATGTTTTAAGCGTACTACTTTGTTTAGCGTAGCGTGTGTTTGTTTGGTTTCATTGTTTACATCGTCAGTCGGCGGCAGTCGCAACGCCACAATGCCGACGATCAAACTGGCGGCCATAAATCCGGATTATCCGAAAAATCGGCTTATCCGAAAGAGGCTTCCCTATATATATATATATATATATATATATATATATATATATATATATATATATATATATATATATATATATATATATATATATATATATATATATATATATATATATATATATATATATATATATATATATATATATATATATATATATATATATATATATATATATATATATATATATATATATATATATATATATATATATATATATATATATATATATATATATATATATATATATATATATATATATATATATATATATATATATATATATATATATATATATATATATATATATATATATATATATATATATATATATATATATATATATATATATATATATATATATATATATATATATATATATATATATATATATATATATATATATATATATATATATATATATATATATATATATATATATATATATATATATATATATATATATATATATATATATATATATATATATATATATATATGAAGGGCACAGCTGCCCAACCTTCCTGTAAAACTCCCTGCACAGCAACTCCTCGGGCTGTCTTGATGCAACTCATTCCTCCAAGCCAGTGGGAATATTTTCACTAGTTCCATGACCTTGTTCATTGATTATACACTGGCCAACAACAAATTTATCATCTAAGTTTTTTAGCTGTTTTAGGACAGTTTTGATGTGCTGAATCCAAAAATCACACTGGTTTTGCTCAATCAGGTCAACTTTTTATCTATCTCCACATGATGGTTTTTGCGTTTTTTTTTTTTTATACGTACGGGTATTTTCTATTTATATAAGGCAAAATTCTTTCTTATTTCTTTAAATAAACCAATTCTGAAGAGTTTACATGTGCCAATTTTTGACTAACTGGTATTTTTTTGTATTTTGTTGGTACAACAGTCTGGGTTAACCAAGTACCCGTTTTTTCTGTGCATGTGGGATTGTAGGGACAAAGCTCAGCATTACACAGAGAAGGACTGGCCTGTACGGGAGGAATTGGTGTCTTGCAGAGCAAGGAACTTCATAAACAACCCTCTGGTGGACAGAGACAGGATACTCTTCCCACCGCTTCACATCAAGCTCGGCTTGATCAAACAGTTCACCTAAGCTCTGGACAAGGATGGTGGCTGCTTCACTTACTTGTGCCACACTTTTCCAGGATTGACCATGGAGAAGTTGAAAGCTGGCATCTTTGACGGTCCTCAACTCCATCAGCTCATCAGAGATCCAGAGTTTGAAAACTCAATGAACGAAGTGGAACTGGAAGCGTGGAAGGCTTTTGTTCTTATTGTGAAGAATCTTATTGGCAACAAGAAGGCCAGGAACTACGCAGAACTTGTCACCAATATGCTGACTGCTTTCAGAAACCTCGGATGCAACATGGGCATCAAAATTTGCATTACTTATTCTCACATATGGATCGGTTCCTGAGAATCTGGGATCACTGAATGACGAGCAGGGGGAGAGAGTCCATCAGGACATGAAAGAGATGGAGACCAGGTATCAGGGACACTGTGATGCAGTCATGATGGCTGATTACTGTTGGACTCTGAAGAGAGACATCCCTACCGCTGAGCATTCTAGGAGTTCAAAGAAACGGAAGTTCATGCACTGAATTTTGAACAGAGACGACCTAATATTCAATTTACATGTACTTACCTTTATCAATGTCTACTATTCAATGTATACTTATCAATTTTTGTAACATTTAATTAATGAATTGTGTTAGAAAACGATTTTTTTATCTTAAAAACCTATTTCGGTTGAGAAATATCAAAAATCAACCTAAAATGTCACAAAAATGTAATCTATTTAGTTATCAGATCAGATTTAAAACAAATTTTGACTTAGCACAAAAACTTGACCTGATCGAGAGAAACGGGAGTCCTTTTCTGATTCAGCAGTGGAAATTTGTCCTAAATCAGTTGAAAAAACTTCAACAACTTACTTTTTTTTTATTTTTTTATTTATTTTTTTTTTTTTTTACCCAGTAAAGAAACTCGGGCCTGTTTCTATCCTATCGCTAGACTTGAAATAGCTAATTAGAAAATGCTCATTGTGGGGCCCCACTGTACATTTTTGATAGCAAGAAAACTGGTGAACAGTGTAGACTCAAGCAAGGTGTGATAAGGTTGAAGAGGATGCATTTTTTTTATTTATTTACTTTTTTTTTTTTTTTTATCTTCGTCTATAGCACTGGTAGGCTTTCTTCAGGGGCCAGATGGTCGGCCCAAGCCCGTTGTGGCATAAACAATTTTTTATAGTGGCACCAGTTATGCTTGGCTCATGCTGCACCCCGGAACTCATTCTTGATTCACTGGACAGTTTCTTCTAGGGTCTGGGTTGATGGGTGGTCTTCTGGACAGCATGTGGGTAGTCTTAGGCCACTCGATGGTGACTGAAAAATCCCAGGCGGTAATGTGGGGTTTCGAACCGACGTTGTCCATGGCGTGGTGAATGCGAGCCCAGCACGCTAACCACTCAGCCACCTATAGTACTTGAATGGAAATGTTTTCTATGGCAGATTGCATAAGCTATGGCTGCATTCCTTTATACAATATGAAAAGTTTCAGCTGCATAATGCTTTAGTATTTTATTGGCCTTATGTCATAATCTGTGTCATTCATGATGTTAAGTAAATAACATGGCTGAATTATTTTCCTCAACTCTACATGGTAAATTATGATATTTTGTTATATTTCAGGAATGCGTAAACCATATAAGGGCCAAAATGAAGCATTTCTTGAAGAGGATCTGGTAGCTAAAGAACCTTTTGGCCAATTCAAGGAATGGTTTGAAGAGGCATGCAACACTCCAGGAATTATTGAAGCAAATGCCATGTGTCTTGCTACAGCAACCAAGTGAGGATAAGAAAGTTAACTTGAAATACAGGTTTGCTGATTTGCTGATTTGCAAAATTTCAGATTTTTCCATAAAGGAAAAAGGTTTTCCCAGCAGTAAATTCACTAACAATGCCCCCATAAACTTGCGAGGAGTCATGTCACCAGCTGCTCTCTGCCACATCTTCGTCCCCACCCCCGCACTTCTATCCCACACCCTTGTCACGCTCTCAGCCCTTTATAAACTACCACCACAACATTGTTATCACCCAGATGTCAATCTTAAAACCCAAATTTATTTTTACAAATTTTCAGTGCTCACATTTGCTAAGGTAACAAAGTGATATTGCCATGCTGCACCATACCAAAGAGGTACCTAATAAGTGCAATTTTAGAGGGATTTAGTGATGTATGGTGATAAGCTGGGATCACACATTCACACTACGTGCCATAGGTAAAACATAGAAAAAAAGAAGTGTTCCCATACACTAAAGTTCAAGAAAGGGTTGTACAGGTTTGAGCATTGTTCCCACATACCTTAGAGATATTAAATGCCCTATTTTCTGTGTTTTGCAGGTGTACAATTAAAGCTGGGTGTGTTAATTATTTTGCAGGATATCAACATTTGCAGTGGTCTTTGTCCCCTAACCCCTGCGAATGTGGAGGGTCACCTGTATATGTTGATAGTGTGCATATATATATATATATATATATATATATATATATATATATATATATATATATATATATATATATATATATATACAGGTAACTCTCGATTTACGCGAGTATTGTGTCCTTGAAGAGGTCGTGTAAGTCAAAACAATGTAAATCAAACAAGAGGTAGGTTTCCATCGAAAAATAAATATTCACTTCATTCAGTGGAGAGAGAGAGAGAGAGAGAGAGAGAATCCATATCACCGAGATATCCACTCAGGCACTCAGTCTCAGCCACCATGAGCGACTGGCTAGTATTGGTACTGGTACCGAACAGTCTGGTACCAGTACCGTGCCGTATAGCTGGTACCGTTAGTACCAGTACTGATACCAGTACCTGCCCACCCCTATTGTTGAGTAGCATGGCAGCGTGGGTACTGTATTGTTGTTCAAGCTCAGCTGTGTGGCCGTGGCGCTGTGTGAGTCCAGTTGTGTGAGACATCTGGTGGCCACTCCATAAAATATCGTGTATAAGTGAAAAAATGTGTAAATTAAACATTTATTTGGATTCTGGACCACACGTTATTTAAAAAACGCGTAAACCAAACTCGCGTAAATCGAGTTATCTGTGTGTGTAAATATATATATATATATATATATATATATATATATATATATATATATATATATATATATATATATATATATATATATATATATATATATATATATATATATATATATATATATATATATATATATAAACGGTGGGTCCAAAATCCAAAAAAATGTTTGATTTACACTTTTTTCACTTACACGCGATATTTCATGGAGTGGCCACCAGATGTCTCATGCAACTGGACTCACACGGCGCCGCGGCCACACAGCTGAGCTCAGTTCTTCCTGTGCGCTACTTGAACAACAATACAGTACCCATGCTGCCACGTTACTCAACAATAGGGGTGGGCAGGTAACGGTACCAGTACCGATACTAACGGTACCAGCTATATGGTACGGTACCGGTACCAGACTGCTCGGTACTGGTACCAAACTGCTTGGTACTGGTACCAATACTAGCCAGTCACTCATGGTGTCCCTCATTTCTTCCTCACACGAGTGAGGCTGAGTGCCTGAGTGGATATCTCGGTGATATGGATATTCTCTCTCTCTTCACTGAATGAAGTGAATATTTATTTTCGATAGAAACCTACCTCTTGTTGATTTACATTGTTTTGATTTACGCTCTTTCAAGGACACAATACTTGCATAAATCGATATATATATATATATATATATATATATATATATATATATATATATATATATATATATATATATATATATATATATATATATATATATATATATATATATATATATATATATATATATATATATATATATATATATATATATATATATATATATATATATATATATATATATATATATATATATATATATTAGAGTTGTATCGAATGTCAGATTTCAGAGATCCGCGGATGTGGATTTGTATGCGGATGTCACATGTACATATTTTGTAGATGCGGGTGCGGATATGAGATTTTACCAAATTGCGGGTGCGGATGCGTATGAAATTATGACATCTTCATGGATGCAGATGCGGATGTGGATGTGTTCAGGATTTTGGTAATTCACTATATAGTACGTAGTGAATTACCAAAATCCTAAACACATGGCTTTTTTTTTTTTTTTTTTTTTTTTTTTTTTTTTTAATATCGCGTCCCGTTGCGCCATTCAGCTTTTTACCGGGTGGGGGCCTGATGGTCGGCCCAGCCCGTTGTGGCACAGGTGAATGTTTATAGTGGCCCCATCTTGTTTTGGCTCATACTGCCCCCCGGAGCTCATCTTTTAGCATCTCTTTGGAGAGGTAATTTAGAATCCGGGTTTATAGGTGGTCTTTTGGGCAGCATGTGCACGGGTAGTCTTAGGCCACTCGGTGGTGAATGAAAAATCGCGCGTCCTTCCTGGATATGCCGCACGCATTGTTTTGAACTGTATACTGGCTTGGCCCCATACCCACAAGCAGCCAATCAACAGTCAGATGTGTCAGCCAGACTGAGCCAGTCACGACGCAGGAAGGGCTTGGACAATGACGTCACAAACAGCATCTGTGTAACAAATGTATTAAATTAATATATTGTTGCCTTATTATTAACAACAGTGTGTGAGTAGCAATAGTCTATAAAGGAGTAGTTGAAAACTACTCTTTAATGCATTTTCTTAAGCTTGAAGCCAAAGACATCTCTGTTAAAATGATGATGAAGGATGTAAAGTTGCCATGTACACTCGGACACAATATTAGCGTAACCTTCAGGTTGTGCAGGGAAGTTATGCCGCTTCGGACCCCCCCACCCCCACCCCACCACTCCACCAATAGCTTTTTTCTTCCATGCTGATTTTTTCATAGGATTATTAACCCCCTCGGTGCCATGCATTTTTCACAAAAATCTAACCCCTGGTGCCAAGCAAATTTGGATTTTTTGTTATTTGCAGAAGTGTTCAGAATGATTAGACAACACATGCTTCATACATTTTACTACTCACTTCTTAAAATTTCCATATATATATCTATATATATATTTTATGAAATTATCTGTGATGGTTAGGCCCTTCTGGTGATTGGAATGATGAGTTGTAACCAGTATTGTAAAGTAACTCGGTAAAAGCTCGCTACCATTACCAACAGAATGAGTTGTCAATAACATTGTTAATTAACTTCAGTAAGCTTGCTACCATTACCAACAGAATGATGAAGTGTAAATAATATTGTTACTTAACTTCAATAAGCTCACTACCATTATATACCAACAGAATGTGAATAAACTTAATCATAATTTAACCTTGTGTTGCATCACCCTAACAACTATGAAACTCACTTGATAGTAACATATTAAAAAACAGAGGATCGAAGCTGAAGGCAGCACACTTGTTTTCCCGATAGAGCTCATAGAGGGTGGCAAGAGCATCCTTGGACCAAATTATTTGCTCCATGGCTAGACAATGCCCACACAACAGCTGAGAGAATGTAAACAAAGACTCCAGTACTGGTTTCAAGATGACAATCTTTGGCGTCTCGTGATTGGCGGCGTTTAGCCACCAGTACTGGCGCCAAGATGCCTGTATTGGTGGCAAGATGCCAGTAAAGTTGCCCGTGTGATAGCACCTTAATACTATGGCATTGCATACCTCACTGCAAAAGGGTACATGGCAACTTTGCATCCTTCATCATCATTTTAACCGAGATGTTTTTGGCTTCCAGCTTGAGAGAATGATTTAAAAAGTAGTTTTCAACTACTCTTTTATGGACTATTGTTACTCACACACTGTTGTTAATAATGAGGCAACAATATATTGATTTTCATATATATGTTACATAAAAACTGTTTATGACGTCATTCTCCAAGTCCTTCCTGTGTTGTGACTGGCTCAGTCTGACTGACACACCTGACTGTTGATTGGCTGCTTGTGGGTATGGGGCCGAGCCAGTATACGGTTCAGAATAATACGTCCTGGACGCGGCGCCGGCACGCTAACCACTCTGCCACCGGCTCCCCATATTACACTTCCTCTGTGAAAAATCTGCTTCATCGCTAACTCTGCTCATACGCCCGCTACGCCACCGGGCACACGCCACAACACAGCAACACTCGTGCAATAAGAAGAACGCTGTGCTGCCAGTTCATGTTTTCAGTCTTATTTTTGTATTATTACACACTATATAGTTGATGATGAAACACTGAAATCTTTCTTGTGGACTTTAAGAGGGAGTGGGGTCTACATACACATTACACAGACATGCATAATGCATATATATATACTATTTACAAACACAAATACGTACATTCACACACCGTCACATGACATACACAGTCACACACACACATTCTCAGCCACCTCAATTGACCCTGCCCCAGCCTCAGGGGTACACATGTGTCAGCTTGCTCTCTGTGCTTTGGCGCTTTGGCTTTCCTTGTCTGCTACCCAGCAGGAAAGGGGCGGTTGGGCAGATTGTGTGTATCTGCACTTAAAGAAGGCGTTTGATAAAGTTCCACACAAGCGATTAGGAAACTTACTCATGTTGGAGGTCTGGGTGGTTCAATAATGGATTGGATTATGAACTTTTTGATGAAGAGAGAAATGAGAACAGTAATTAGGAATAATAAATCAAGCTGGATGGAAGTGACTAGTGGAGTCCCCCAAGGATCGGTGTTGGCTCCGATTATGTTTGTAATCTATATTAATGACATGATAGAAGGGGTGACAAGCTATATGAATATGTTTGCTGATGATGCTAAAATAATGAGGAGGGTGGCTAATGAAGAAGACTGTGTAGCCCTGAGCCAAGATCTCGATAGAATAAGCGAATGGTCACGCAAATGGGAAATGACATTCAATTCAGAGAAGTGTAGCGTGATGGAGTTTGGTAAGAGCAGTAGACGAATATTGGGGAACTACTCTCTGAGTAATGAAAGAATCATGAAAAAAACTGAAGAAAAAGATCTGGGAGTGATCATAACAGACAAGTTATCCTTTGGAAAACATATAGACCGGATAACTGGGGAAACACAATCTTCTTAGAAACATAAAAGCAGCATTTACATATTTAGATGAAGAAATGGTGAAGAAACTAATAACATCGATGATACGTCCAAGACTGGAATATGCAGCATTAGTGTGGTCACCTAGATTGAAGAAAGAAATTAGAAAGTTGGAAAGAATACAAAGAGCAGTGACTAAATTACCGGAAACTCTGAGAGAACACACTTACGAAGAAAGACTGGAGAAATTGGGAAAACTTGGAAAGTTTCGTTTAGTCGGCACAACATCTGTGGTCATATGCCGGAGAGAGACAGAAGGGGAAGGAATTATAGGAGAAGGGAACAGATCCCAGGAGACGGGACACAACCCCCGATTAATACCTGGTACCCATTCACTGCTGGGTGGACAGGGGCATAGGGTATCGGAAAAGCTGGGAGAAATTGGGACTAGCAACACTGGAGAGAAGAAGAGAGAGAGGGGACCTAATAGCATTGTACAGGATACAAGAGGGATTGGAGAAATTGGACAGGGAAGACCTAGTGGTACGTGACAGAAGTGTGACAAGAGGCAATGGTAAGAAATTGAAGAAGAGCGACTGTAGGAGAGACATCAAGAAATACAGTTTACCATACAGAAGCATAACAACATGGAACGGACTTGACGAGGAGACTGTGTGTGCAAAAACGATTCATAAATTTAACCCCTTCAACACGAGGAGGCGTATACTGCGTCCTTGTGTACCTCGTACCATATCTGAGGACGCGCATACTGTGTCCTGGCTCACTTTAGCCAATATACGAGTTATTTTATCTCTATATTTATGCTTACATCTCAAAATTATCAATTAATTTATGTTTCTCTATGTGCACCATTTAATTCTGCATGTTTTCATATATAATACATGATGATTGTGTTGAGTTTATGGCTGAAAACTTGTTATATTCAATAGCGACATTTGAAATTTGATGCTTACGGTGATCTCGGATACGGCGCAGGGCGCTGTTTTGGCCCGGCTGTTGTGAGTTTCTTTATGTGCACCATTTAATTCTGGATGTTTTCATATATGATACATAATGATTATGTTGAGTTTATGGCTGAAAACTTGTTATATTCAATAGCGACATTTGAAATTCAGCGCGCGTGGCGATCTCGGATACGGCGTGGGGCGCTGTTTTGGCCCGACCGCAGTGAAGGGGTTAAAGCTAAACTGGATAGTAAGCGTTATGGAGACGGGACAGCACGAGCCTAGTACGGCTCTTTTCCTGTATTTCACAACTAGGTAAATACACATGTTATGGAAATGGGAAAAAGTGAAGGAAGACCAAAATGGACATATAAAATGGGAGATGGTGAAACATTAAAGAAAGCACATGAAGAGAGAGCCCTGTACAGTCTCACAAAGCTTTTTAACACATTAAGAGTTGCTGGAAGGCTGAATCAGACATACAGTACCACCATCCTCGCTGTTTCTAGAACGACACTCTGTTCATATAAATACAACTCGTACAGAGTGTCGTTCTAGGTAGAAACAGTGGGGATGGTGGTAGTGGTACTGCAGGGCCGAGAGAATACAGGGTCCGCGCAAGGAGCCACCAAAAACTCCACCGGGCCGCGCAGGTCGTGACGTCACAGGGTGCGTGCAGGGAAGAGTCCGAGGTGGCTGCCGCGGCCAGTCTGGGTTCAACCGTGGCGGGGTGTGCGCTACTGCATGGTCAGCTGCCGGTTCAGGCCGCCCGCATCGTTTAGTGATGCCTCATTGTGTTGTGGCTGGTTGTAACACTACCAATCGCTATAGACACACAATATATAGTTTTTTTTAATTTTCCAAAGGACACTGAAACTGTAATAGTATGCACTGATGTTGCTCCTAACATATTATTATGCCTTTTCCGAAGTATGCACCAGTGTTTTGTTACTTTTGATAGTGGTATCATTAAATGTGACCCCTAGTCCCCTACCACTTTCATATCCTTTGTGCAGTGAGAATGTCAACTGACAGCATATTCTCATAATATATACTGTAAAAAAGTATCAAGGTCATCAATAAGAATTTTATTACTTACAATATTAGTGTGGTAATATGCTGCTGCTTAGAGAGAGAGAGAGAGAGAGAGAGAGAGAGAGAGAGAGAGAGAGAGAGGGGACGGGGGTGGGGAAAGAGCCACCCGCAACACATAAGCCTCAAAGTCGTCAGCAAGAACTGGATTACATACAATATTAGTGTGGTATTATGCTGCAGGTGAGAGAGAGAGAGAGAGATACCAGCCTGAGGGAGGGGAAGGGGGTGGGGGAGAGAGCCACCCGCAATACATAAGCCTCAAAGTCAGTCAGAATTGGATTACATACAATATTAGTGTGGTAATATGCTGCAGGTGAGAGAGAGAAGCCTGAGAGAGGGGTAGGGGGTAGGGGAGAGAGCAACCCGCACCCTGTGGGCCGCAGGTGAGAGAGAGAGAGAGAGAGAGAGAGAGAGAGAGAGAGAGAGAGAGAAAAAGAGAAGCCTGAGAGAGGGGGAGGGGGTAGGGGAGAGAGCAACCCGCACTGTGACGTCACAGCTCTAGCCCCGCCCTCATCGGCTTAAGGTGCGCGTGCGTGGACCCTGTATTCTCTCGGCCCTGGTGGTACTGTACGTATGTCTAATTCAGCGTTCCAGCAACTCTTAATTATGGTTAAAAAGCTTTGTGAGACTGTACAGGTCTATGCTTGCTGGTCTGAGCATGCGCAGTTTATGAGAGACCAGCCAGTGTTTGTAAACAAAAGCGCCAGCCTTTGAGGGTTAGGATGCCAAATAACACAACACCGGTTCAGGCGTTAGTATTACCGTCCATAGGTACGTGTCAACGTGTGGTTTTCAGGTTTTGTAAGTTTTCTAAAATACAGATAATGAAAATTTGAATTCATCTATGTTTTTTGTTTGAAATATCAATATAGTATCATTTTCGCCTATCGGACTTATCGCTAGCAAGTATCAGAATTGTGGATTTATATCGGGTATCGGTTATCGCCTATATTTGTGTCTCCAGTTAACGAATATTGGTTATCACCGATAAGGTTTTCCATTATCAGTTGTCGGTTATCAGGAATAAGGTTTTCTGTTATCGTGCCCAGCTATGGCAGTGAGTCGATGTTATTAAGTGACTGTCATAAGACGCTGTACATTTCAATATCATCATCGAGTGATTGACCTGAAGACCTGTAGTTGACGGATATAATTATATAGTTTATTTTTTAGTATTTACACGCATGCACAAATGTTCAGTATTATTATTGGGTTGCAAATAATTTTTGACCTAAAGGGCAACACCACTACCTCTACGGTTGACGTTATCATTGTTGAAGATTTTGTAACATCTATATTGTATTCTGAATTAAATCTATATATGGGGCGTCAGTAAATGCTTCTGTTATAACGATTATGTCAAAATTTTCTATAGAAAGAAGATATCTCAATTCTTCAATCTTATTTTGTAGTCTATAAGCATTGAAATTCAGGACTTTTAGAGTATATTTAAGTTTAGTTATGGAGGTTGTGTTACTTGCGAATTTACAATTAGGCATTAGAAGTGCCACATGGCATCCACTTACACGAACGGGATAGGGAGATGCAGTTGGGAGCAGTTGTTTGAATGAGAATCACGCACTTCTTTGTTTAGAACCCTTCCAAATCTAACTGCTCTGACAGAAGACAGGTCCAGAGCATCCCTTTGGAACAGTCCACCCTGGCTGTAGAAATCATCCCAGGCATTGAAGAATCACACTTTGAGTTTCATGCAAAAAGTCTTCAAGCGTCTATTAACCCGTAAACTGCGCTAGACATCTCAAGATGCTATGAGTTAGCATGTGATGCAGTCACGACGAGTTTCCGAACACTTCACGCGAGTTTACGACTAGTTTGCGCATTGGCACGACCGAGTTCGTGCCAATGCGTGCCACAAAGTCGTGCAAGTGTCAGTGTGGCTTTAGACTGCGCCAGACATCTTAAGATGACACATGTTCCAAGGTGAATATTTATATTTCCTGCAATGCCAAAGTATATTCCAATGAACCTCTTGTGGCAACATCATCCCTCTTTCGCACCATGGAGTCACCATCGTCATATTAGTTGCTCCTTAGCAGCCATGGAGAGCAGAATTATGTCATCTACTGATGCCAACCAATCTCATATAGCTCCTGCAGTCGTGACCGAGGGGGAGGCATGGGAGGGGGTAAAAAGAAAGTATTGGTAAAGAGAAAGATTGTAGTAGACAAATTTGAAAGAGACAGTGATTCAGATTGTATTCAACCATCAGATTCAGCTGGTCTGAGGAAGCGTGGCAAGCGTGAGCATGCTTCAGGTGCTCAAGGTCACAGACACGCTGCCTCTCCAACAGTGTGGAAAGTTACTAGCTAGCCTAGTCACTCACTGACGCCATCATCACTGTCCGATGATTCAGAGTGGCAGAAAGGTGAGGAAAATGACAGTGGAGGTATAAGAGAAGACTCGGCTAATGAACTGAGTGAGGGAGGGGTGTCAGCTGGAATGGGAGAGGAGGGGGAGGCAGAGGGAGAACAGGAGCCTCAGAGACGTGAGACAACGTGTATTCCATTCGTCTGGTCTGATGGATCAGATTTTGTGCCAGACATTCATAAAACTTTGACAAGAATATTGCAGGTGTGACTAATGACTGGCCTCTTGATAATGATGTGCAAGAGGTTGATTATCAAAATTGACAAAGTGAAGTTTCCTGTGATATAATTTGTTTGTTGTAACTGAAATGAATAATTAGTGGCAAGAGAATGTTCAGACGTGACTGTGCCGTGTGTCATCTTCCCTCTGCCACCGTCCTATCTACCCCGTCACTACCAGCGCTCCCAGCCTCATATCCACAACCTTTATCCCGCCATCATTGCCACATTAGGTGAATTATTATTATTATTATTTTTTTTTTGCACTATTTGGTGCTCAACATGTCTCTCTTGGGTGTTGTAATACTAAAAATTGTTTTCCAGCAGGTTATTGTTTTCCCATTTATTGCACACCCAGGAGCTATTCCCGAATCTTAATTGCGCGGTTTATGGGTTAAGACTGAAGGCTTTTTTGTCAGTCTACTTCATTCCTGTATGTACATACTCTTTCATTTCATCCTCTTCCAGTGTTGCAGGTGACAAAGCTACCTCAGCTTATTGCATTTGATAATTTTTACCATTTCACAGCTCAATAATCCCTCATCCTTGTAATCCATACCAAACCTGTAAACATTCATATTGCTTCTCTTTATTGTAATATTAAAAATCTTTAAATAATTTTTTCATCACCTGGATTCTCAAACTTTTTAAGGGAAGCGTCCCTCATTAATACTTCAAAAAACAAGTTTTCGTACACGCCTCGGCTAGCATGTGACAAAATATGAAGAAATAAGCAAAAATGACAGACTTATGGTTTAACCCCCCCTCCACCCGCCCTCTTCCGCTCGTCACTTACGTCACTATAAAACACTTGTCTGCGCCATGACGGGCTGGGGCCCTCTACCATTCAGGCCCCTCAAGAAATTGTAGGCTGGCAAAAAAAAAAAGCTGCATATTCATACACAGGTGCATACATTGTCATGTTTCAGAATTGAAAATAGCATAAAAGAATATTCATATGGTATCTTGAGGCAAACTAGCAACTGCAATGGCCTTGGAGGCTAGAGATAATTTTTGCATTTTGGCTTGATTTCCAAGAAAAGGACACCATCAAACACACGAAGTCCTTCAAAACAAAGAAAAAACTGCAATTCTGTAAAGAATATCAACCGGGAAGGCATCTAGGTTTGAAGAGCGAACTCTATAAAACTGCGGACTTTTAAGTCTCGTTTTTAGAAAACGGGATTAATTTCAGTTTTTCGGAAATTCCGTCGCCGTAATTTGACCGATTTTAATAAACAATACATCATTGGAAAGAGAAACTGAAGCGCAAGAGTTTCATCATAAGTTTTCTTTTCAATTAAGGGACAATTTTTGGAAAAAAAAATTAATATGCGGTTAGATAAACCAAAAAAAAAAAAAAAAAATTCTCATCATTTAATAAAAGCGAAATTGAAAATTTTCCAGTTTTCTATGATGATTCTTTTCGATTCTGCTTTAAGTTTCTTTGGTATTTTTTTCAGCAGCGTAGGTCATTAGGTGAGAGAGGAATTTTGAGTTGAAGTTTGTTAAAAAAGTACATTTTATCTTTTCCTGCTATTATGTATCGACTTATAAATCTGAACGTAAGCGTATATTACTTCACCATATAAAAATACATTTCACATGAATATAATCAAGATCATACGTTAATAATTCAACACATGGCGGACGCTCCCATCACTGTTTTGTCATTGTCTCTTACTAAGGTTAGTACAGTGCTGTGTCAAATCTCCTTACCGTACATCCTGCCGTTTCATCGTGTTAACACCATGGTAAAATAAATTTTAATAGGTAGACTCTTGCATACATCCAGTGGTAAGTCTTGCTTACCCCTCATGTCATCACATGGAGCACAAAACTGGCTTTGTCAGCCTACACATTTATTAAAGACAGATTTTGGGTACAAACTTTGGAATCAATTCATAATTCACAAGCCCAACGAGTACCAAACATGAACATAGACCAGTCAACATCATGATGCTTGCAACCAATAAAAAGTATGATGCACAGAACAGCAACAAAGTGGTAATCTTTTTGTTGTATCACGATCAACTGTGCCACTCTTTCATGCCTAGTGATCACTTGTATCTCTCCTATCATATTTTATGATTTACAGAGCATCAAAACAAATCTTCACTTCTTGTCTCTTCCATTATTTGTTTGTTGAGCATGATCACTATACGCTTTATGATTTCAACTGCTATTTTTCAAATATTTTTATTGCTATTTCTTCCAGAGACTCGCATTTAGCTACTCTTTGTCCACCTTAGATATTTTTCTCTTGAAAATTATATTAAGCCACTAGATTTATTACTTATTTATTTATGTTTTTCTTTCAGAGAAGGAAAGCCATCAGCTCGCATGGTGCTGCTTAAAGGCTATGGCAAGGAGGGGTTTCGCTTCTTTACCAACTACAACAGTAGAAAGGGACAGGAGCTGGTGAGTTACAAGCACAGATGCAAGCAATCTAATATGTTCAGTTCAAAATATACTTTCATTTGGTCTTGATGAATAACTTGTTCAATTTAGTAGTATTCACATACATATTCATATATGCTTATCTTCTTATTTTACTATCAGTTTTTGCAGTTTTGACTGCACCAGTTTTAAAATCATATCCTATTTAATTATACCTCCCCTTCATATGTAACATACTATGAATTTCTTAATTATTATTCATAATTATGTCATCATCTTTAACTCTTACTAGTCCACTACAGGACAAAGGCCTTTTCCAGTGTTTTTACCTCTTTTTCTGATATCACACTATTCATCTTGCTCTGGCAAATGCTTTAATTTCACCTTATCTTTTTTTTCTGCCCTGACTCGTATAATTTCTGGGTTGCCATTCTGCTAATTTGGTTATCCATTAGTTCTCATGTCTATGTATTTTATGGCCTGCCTAAGTATATTTTTTGTTCTGAATTTTCATTAGAATATCTTCTTGCTGTTCTTCTCATGGAATTGCTGGAGGTTCTGGTGTTGGCTTTCATAGTGCTGCATTGAGGAAGCAAAGCCTCAAGGACTGAAGGTCATTTGGGCTAAAACTGAAGAGAATGGACTGTATTGGCTATACAGGCAGTGCTGCACGTGGCCATTCAGTGAACTGTCAAAGCAGTACTTTCCATAGAACTCAAGTTATGTACTAGAGTGCATCTGAGGCTGCCTCCAGGATACAAGGCCTTGGTGCTGCCACCGCTCTAAGCCAACAACTGCACACACTTTACTCCTACCTAATTTCCTGACTTTACTATTTGACATGAAGAAAAATTGAAATCGGCTAGGAGTGAAGTGTGTGCAGTCACTGGCTTGGGGCGACGGCAGCATCATGGCCGTGTATCCCTGAGACAGCCTCAGACGCACTCTAGTCTATAACGTGAACTCTATGGAGAATTCAGCTTGGAGTTGACGGCCATTTTCTTAAACAGTGTAAACCCAGGATACCATATTGTTAGTTAGCTAGACACCCACAAATGGGTTTCATAAACACATCTGACGCCGTTCTGTGTATGGCTAGGATCACACATTATTGGAACATTCGTGTGTTGACCTACCACACAACATGGGGCGACCATACCCACCCGAAAGAGAAACGAAATATAAGAAATATATTCATTATATTAAAATAAACTTATGAATAATCAATAAATGTGCTATTATTCTAATTCTGTTATTATTTCACTTCTCTTTTTCAATCAGTAACTCCGTAATCACAACAAGTACAAGATTTTAAAACAACATACGTGGTCACGCGTGTATTAAAGTAAGTAAGAAGTCGATAGATATAACTACAGTATAGTAATGTAGTTTATTATGATTAAGATGAATGAGATCACTACCTTTGGAAGAATTCTTCTTCTTTGAGGTACGTCATTGGGTCACTGCGATCCTGTAAAACTGTGCGGGTTTTTTTTCTTTTTTTTTTTTTACAGCAAAGGAGACAGTTCAAGGGCACACAAAAAGCAAACATTAATGAAAAAAAAAGCCCGCTACTCACTGCTCCTAAAAAGAATCCAAAGAGGTGGCCGAAAGATAGGTCAGTTTTGGGAGGAGAGGTGTCCTGATACCCTCCTCTTGAAAGAGTTTAAGTCGTAGGCAGGAGGAAATACAGATGAAGGAAGATTGTTCCAGAGTTTACCAGCGTGAGGGATGAAAGAGTGAAGATGCTGGTTAACTCTTGCATAAGGGGTTTGGACAGTATAGGGATGAGCATGAGTAGAAAGTCGAGTGCAGCGGGGCAGCGGGAGGGGGGGAGGCATGCAGTTAGCAAGTTCAGAAGAGCAGTCAGCGTGGAAATATCGATAGAAGATAGAAAGAGAGGCAACATTGCGGCGGAATTTAAGAGGTAGAAGACTATCAGTATGAGGAGGAGAGCTGATGAGACGAAGAGCCTTAGCCTCCACTCTGTCCAGAAGAGCTGTGTGAGTGGAGCCCCCCCACACATGAGATGCATACTCCATACGAGGGCGGACAAGGCCCCTGTATATGGACAGCAACTGTGCAGGGGAGAAGAACTGGCGGAGACGGTACAAAACGCCCAGCCTCGAGGAAGCTGATTTAGTAAGAGCATAGTAAGAGTAAGAGGGTAATCTAATTCGTCGAATTTCTTCAATTTGGTCATCATCAAGCTCTTGTATGAGATGAATGACTCCACGAAAAAGTTCCAAGGCCTGAAATATGTACTGATAATACATGATAATCGAGTATACTTATACAAGTACCTACTTGTATTATATAATAACTGAAATGATGCGTTCAGGCCTTGATATACAGACTACTTCATACATTCTTTTCTTTCTACTCAAAGATTTATGCAGCTGGAAATCAGTAATGTCAATCTAGTAAAATTCTAGTTTAACGCCACACTCGGCAAATCATTTGTAGGTCAGCAGCAGGGAATTGGGTATATTTTACTTTATTCTCCGTCTCTCAACGGGACTTCTCACAGTTCTCATCGGTTAAATGTCATTATTCTATGCATTTTGAACCCCATATAAAGGCCTATGCGTCTCAAATTGCTAGAAA
Organism: Eriocheir sinensis; assembly: GCF_024679095.1. Classification (NCBI taxonomy): domain Eukaryota; kingdom Metazoa; phylum Arthropoda; class Malacostraca; order Decapoda; family Varunidae; genus Eriocheir; species Eriocheir sinensis. The sequence goes on from NC_066516.1 coordinate 2,342,935, forward strand.
CGCCGCTAGCGATTTTTAAAAAGTTAGTGGGGCCTCGGGGCGCCTTGTGGGAGAACGTAACGTGTTGACATTTCACGGGTAACTGACTCATAATTAGGTTAGGTTAGGCTTTACCATGCTGTTTTTAGTGCTAAAACAGCATTGTAGTCGGATGGTTTCCTGTGCACGACCGGACTGTCTTATCTGCTTCACTAGAAACCGTTTTTGTGCATAAGTAAGCAGGTTGGTCTAGTCTCTCATAGCCATTTTTAAACAGTGCGGCGCTAGCTGATACACAGGCCAGCCAACCTACTTGGGCGGGAGCTACCAACCTTTGCGAATCGTCCACAATTCTGTGGTATGCTAGGTCACGAGTGTGGTTGTCTAGCTAACAGCACACTGCTGGGTGTGCAAATGTTTAAGAAATCGAAACATAACTTTCAGGTGCTAGCATACCACCGTGGTGTGTTGACCTACGAAATAAAATTTTAGAAGTTTAAGAAAACGGGGGTGAGTGACCACATGTGGCGCTGCCTGTATAGCCAATACGGTCCATTGTGTCGATTTCTTTGGTACCAAGTGCCATCGCAGGATCATGGAGTGCTGCTGGAATGACTTGGTGATGAACTAGCGACTATGTGATGATACTGAATTGAGGCCTGTTACCAGCTTAGTCTGTGAATGCTAACTCTGGCTGTATGGGCATGTGACACACTTCCCGGATGTCAATCCTGCTCATAGGGGTGTTTCTGAACGAGACAAATCTTGAGTGAAGGAGACCAACTGGATGGCCACGTAACTCATGGATGGGTCAAATCAACTGAACCCTCCTGGAGGGACATGGTATGGACAGGGTAGCTGCATTTGAGCTTGCTAGAGGGGACCATTGGCATTGGAGGCAGCAAGGGAGTGAAGCGACGTGCCCCTGGGCTTATGCTCCCATTTTAATTCCATTCCCTTTAAATTCCCATTTCTCTCTTATCCTTGCTTATGTTACTACTGCGAAGTGGTAAGATCCATTAAATATTCAAATCACAACCCTTGCCTGTGGTACTCCCTACTTCAACTTGTTATCCCCCGTTACATAATCCATCGAGATTCTCTCATACCCTCTTGCAGCCGAACTATACCTGTGGACAGAAACAAACCCTTCTCAGCACAAAAATCCATGAAGCCTCACCTATTCTCATTCACTGCCTTATGCCCCATTTCCCAACTGCACTTGCAGTTTCCACACTAACAACTTTCACATACATATCCCCTAAAACAAAAACAAAAAGTTTTCATCCATTGCCTTGAATCCTCTCAAAATGCTCATCTCAAACTTGTCCTACACTGGGGCATGCACACAAACCCATGTGTACTTCATACGACCTATTCTACCTGTCCTCCACATGGAGAGGTGGTGGCCGAGCAGTCAGTGTGCGGGTGTGGCAAGCCAGAGGACCTAGGTTCAAGTCCCACTGATGCAGCCTGACAATTTTGGACCATTGCCGAGTGGCAGAAGGTTACGCACATGCTGTCCAGATCTTCAGTCACCCCTAACTTCAGCGACTTTGTTCAAGTGGGGTACCAGGGCCAAGCAAAAGTCATACATTATGGTAGCCACAATAAATAAAATTCACCTGCACCATTAATAGGCTGGGGTCGTCCAAGAGAACCTCCAAGAAAGCCTACTGCTGCTACAGGCAGCACTTAAAAGAAAAAAGAAAAAAATCCATGCCCATCCACGCTATCCATATTTATGGGGAGATCAGTATTGCACATCCTTCCATCCCTTCTCTATTCCTGCTTATACCACTCCTCCTAAGGTTGCCTCTCTCCAAAATTACTTTTACACTCCCACACACTGCATCCTTTCAGATGTGTTTCAATAACACCTAACATACCTACCTTACTGTCACAAATGTTTCTATTACTTCTTTCCATTTCCACTTTTCATTCAGCCTATTGATACATACAACCCTAAGGAAAGCAATTTTCCATCCACCCACTAAGGGGCCCCTGGAGCTGGCAGGCTAGAGCAGTGCTCATTCCCGAAGGAACACAGGACACTGGATAGTCAAGAGTCATAGGCATCACTGCCATTACTTGTAAGAATTACTCAACTATTTTGTTTGATTTCAGGGAGAAAATCCATATGCAAGTATAGTTTTCTATTGGTCTTACAATGGGGAGAAGAAATCATGGTCAAGGCAGGTAATAGCTGACATAATATATATCAACAAAAATGTCAATGAGCTCCTGTTCCAAGAATTGCATATACATTAATACAATATAATTAGTGTGCTTGCCTCGGATTTGAACTATCATGGTGTGAAAGACTGTCTGTCACTGAACATTGTAAAGGGATTTTGGCTTCATTTACCCTCTGCTCAAAGTCTCATCCATGTCTGTACTATTTAGAGGGAAACATATATAAATATTGAGAGAAGAAACAATTACTCACCTCTGGGCTTGGCAGTTTGATATATGAAAAATATAACATGGCAATACCCTTTGCAAATTTTATACATATATAATATACTTTTTTCTGGTGACATAATGCAGTACAGTGTATTTGCTTAGAGTGTCATATGTGCTTCACAGTGTACACAGTTGCTAGCACTGTAATTAAACATTTTCCTCTTCAGTGCACTACAGCTTTTGCTATGGTAGATAATTTGAACATTTTGACATTTGATGAGTTCTCTTTGACCATCTGCTAAGCTCTTAAAATAGGCAATGGAAGGTAGAATGCTCAACTAAGTCACTGTTACCACACTTATTCATATTTGCATAATCTACTTGAGGGGTTGTTGGCTCCATATAGGAAGTTTGGTCAACAGAAAGTAATTCATTTACTGAGCTCAGGAGAAGAGAAAGTCAATATGGGTTTTCAGGTAACAAGGCACTTTGGGGTGGTAGGTAATGAACCTTTTCTTAAAGCTGGTGATTTTTATAGCAGTGGTCTTGTGGCTTAACTTGGCTTTGATACCATGAGGATACCTGAGAGGTGCTTAGATGGTGTTCTTAGACAGTTAAAGGTGTGGCATTGGCTTGTCTCAGCATATAAATGATAATGTGAGTAAATTATGTTAGCTGGAAGTTAAATGCTTCAGGAGTTTCAGAATAAAATACTAGTTGCAGTATTGTCTTTAAGAAGGCTTTCAGGTTTATTGGGAGAGGTTGTGTCTCAGGATTATTGTATAATTTGGAGGAGTGACATGGTAGGTGGGCAAGCAGGTGGTGAGTGATGTGACACATCAGTAAGGCTTAGGGTTCTCATGTTCTGATCACTTGCTGGTGTCTTTATTGCTGAAATGTCACCCAACCTCTTATTAGTATATTCTTTAGTTTAGGTAAATATAGGTAAAAAGTGAGTGGCAAATTGACATTTCCCCACAAGGTTTTCACTCATGATATTAGTTTTAGATTGTGATACTGCTTGATGTTAGAAATTATGCATTCTAAGCAAAAGCATACACTTGAAATAACATTCCACCACAAACAGTCACAGATTTAAGAAGCTACATAAATGGTTCATGACTCCCTGTACTATGCATAGTCTCTAAGATGGTGATGCAGCTTGTTGCTGAGGAGAATCTAAATGTACCTAACACAGAGCATAAAAATTCATCATAATTCTGAACAGGTGCTCATTGTTGTTTGTGTTGCCTTCTTAATCAGTAAGTTTTCATGTAGTCAGCAAAGATTGTGGAATGGGAATGGTCTAACAGTCTACATGTTATGGTAAACCAGTAATTCTATGAAGGTTACTGACAAAATTTAAAGTTATGTAAATCTCTGTCCACTGCCTTAGCTGACTCCTCAATAATTATGCTTTATCGTGCAGCAATTTTTGAATGTCTTACTCTCTTACAGGATGAAAACCCTCAGGCTAGCCTTTGCTTTTACTGGGAGTCCCTCATGAGATCTGTAAGTTGCAGGGTTCTATTTTATATAAACTTGTGTGAGAGTAGTATTTGAGGTGTAATTTTGATAAAAATGTTTTTTTCAATGGGTGTCACCATGACTCAGTCATGTATTTATTAACCCCTAAAGGGCAGGGTTTTTTTTTTCCAATCCCATGCAGAGGGCGGGTGACGGGATTTCCCGCTCTGCCTTTTTCCGTCGTAATTTTTAAGTTTGCACAGGGATTTATGGGTCAGCATCATTCCTCGGCTGCCACACAACTCATACGTACCACGTTCAGTATTCCCATGACTGTAACAATGGCTGGAGGAGTGTTTTTTGGTTCTTCCTTGTCTGATTCCACGCCTGAGATTCCATGGCCAGTGACTCCAAACCCTTGACTCACAGGAAGGCTTAGCCCCGTTATAGTGCAACCTAGCATTGGTGGCCATTCTTTAGATCAACCTTATTACGGTAATGGTGGAAGTGATTCTGAGGTCCCTGAGGATGTATCCTAGCACCCTTCAGGGACATCAATTTCAGAATACAGAGGAATGAAGGGACTTTGCAGCGGGTCCTGGGTGCTCAGTAAGGAGGGCGAGGAGGGTGAGGGCGGCTCGCCAACCCCCGCCACCCACTCAAAATGCAGTGCTGTGAGCACAGGCCTGCAGCAAGGTGAAAATTAGTGTACTTCATCACGCCACCACAAAAATATCACATAATGTAGAGACTTCGGGTTTGTAGCAGACTGAAGAGGGAGGATGGACAAAGGAAATGGCCGTGAAATTAAAGCTCTTGGCTCAGGCAGAGCCTTCACGATATTGATCATGGAAACTGACCATTTTTTGGGAAAATATTAGAACATTATGGAGAAAACTGATTTCACCATACACCCCCGCCCTTCAGGGGTTAATGGGTTTGCATAAATATGAGCCAAAGTGGAGAGTGTTAGTGGAAGGTAAAATTAGAGAGAATTATCAATTATTAAATAAAAAATGGCTGCATCAAGTAATTAATAATTATCAACTGAACTGAATAGATGTTAAAAGAAGTCTGTTTATTGCATTGGAAGGCAATATTTTGCTGAGTTCAGATGCAAGAGTTCAGTGTTCCTTACAACAGATTATTGCTCAGTGTGAGGGAATGGAATGACTGTGTGCGTTGGATACTTGCATGGAGATTTTACATGATTTGTTGTTAAAAGGAATGTCAAAATACTTCCCCAATGTAAACTTACCATAGTTTTGATACTTCTTTTGACCTCTGTGTGGGAGCAGTGATTTGTGATCTATTATTATTTTTTTTCTCAATTTATGTAAAAATGCAGTAAAAGTGAAAGATATATACTCCTGTGCTTTTTTTTTGTCAATTTCTTCTAAAGTCTGGGAATAGGCAAATGAATTGGCAAATGGCAAGGCCACAAATAGCAAGGCCCAACTTGCTATTTGTGTTGTGTTCATTAATGATCACCTGGCCATAAATGAGTGGATCACAATCCTGTCTACTGTCTCCCTTTGCCTCTCTCCACTCCTAACACTCATCATGCTCAGTCACTTTATCCAGTCAAATTCTATAATGTTTTTACTCATATGGTAAAACATGGGTTACTTTGCTCTCCCAATGAGTTAAATGAACAATGCTTTCATTACATAAAGGAAAATTTAATGAACATATGGATGGATGAGGAAAGTGGGAAGTAAGCAGTAAGATTGGTATTTACATTAAATGCTTCAACAGGTGCGTGTTGATGGTCGAGTGGAGAAATTAGGGAACCAACAATCCACAGAATACTTCAACTCACGACCTCGCAGCAGCCAGATAGGAGCTTGTGTCAGCCCTCAGAGTCAGGTGGGCACTAGTATTAAAATTAGCTATACTTAAAGGTAAAGTTAGGGGCATATGCTAATCTGCATGTAGCCTTGGGGCCTTTAACCCCTTCACTCTGGCGACGCCGACGTCGGCGTCCGACGGGCATCTGACGGCGTCACCGTATGGAAAGGGTTAGTCCTCTTCTAAACCTCTTAATCCTCTTCCATTTCCTCTTAATCCTCTTCTATACATTTTAAGAGGAACTGGAAGAGGATTAAGAGGAATTTAGAGGAGGATTGAGAGATTTAGAAGAGGATTAATCCTCTTTCATTTCCTCTTGACCCTTTCTATACTGTGACACCGATGTCTGCGTCACGGATGGAAAGGGTTAAGCATGTAAGGGGGTCATCTAGACGAAACTCTATGAAAATCGATCAGAAAGGGAAAAATTGAGAAAATTATTCCTCAACTGCATATGCCCTTTGAGTCTATACATATTTTCATAAAAAATTTACATCAGTTTTTTTTTCTTATTGACATTACCATATAATTAGACCCCCTTGCATCAAACTTGACCTTATGGTATGTATTGAGCATGTATTACATCGATTATTACAATTATTTTCAAGAAACTGCTTCTTTTTTAGTGATATCTGGCTCCTATCCTTCTCTACACACAGGTTCACACACATATTCTCAGTGCCTGTTTGAGCTTGGTAAAGGGAGGCTGGGCTGCCTTGGTCTCCTGTCACACTCCTTAGGCATGTGCCTAGTACCAAGCTACCACGCTGTTTCTGCCATTTCTGAGAATAGGATGGCAGTCAAAAAGTTTCAAAGCAGCTTGCAGATGCAAGAAAGAAAATAAAACAATAGAAAAGGACAGCAAAGGACCCAGTGGTCATAGTCGAAGACAGAAGTGGTGCAAGTGTTCAGGGTTTACTCGGAATGCAAATGAAAGCTTCCATTCAAAGATTTGGGAGAGATGTCAGAAGATATAGTTTGCTGGAGCATCAAGGATCAGATTTGTTTCCCAAATCACCATCCTCAACTACAATTTTGGATACAACAAAGCAAATTTCTTGCAGCAAAATTACATTTGATTTTTTCCTGCTATTATGTATCGACTTATAGATCTGAAAGTAAGCGTTTATTACTTCACCATAAGCATACATTTCACATGAATATAATCAGGATCATATGCTAATAATTAAAGATATGGTGGATGCTCCCCTTAAAATCCAATGAAAACAAAGTCAAAGAAGAAGCAATGTCAAAAAGAAGCAGAACCCCAAGAATATCAAGGAAAAGAAGAAAGAGGTGACGTATGTGACAATGAATAGCTTGGCAGCTATGACACCCCTCCTTTGTGGGCCAGAGACATGCCAGTCCTCGTCGACAGACCGACTTGGTCGGCTAGATTTCGATCGCCGATAGAGTCGGTCTGTCGGCTCCCTGCTACGGGCCGCCTTTGGCAAAGGCCCGTGCTCCCTCTTGCAAGAGGGAGCAATCTTCCCCCCCCCCCCTCCTTTGTGAGATAATATCCCACCTTAAATTGAGGCAGGGGGTGACCAGGAGCCTTGTAGACAGAATATTTTATGCCTGGACATCAAAATATATGACTGAACATGAAAATATAAATTTTTATATATCATAGATAATAAATAAAGGGATCAGTGCCAAGGTATCACTTCGCTATGCTTGAATATTACGTATTCAAATCTATATCTGACCATATCTCAAAATGTAAGTTATGTACATTTGTACTCTAATTTTCTATCATTTTTCAACCAATTTCAATGAAACAAATAGTAGGATCATGCTTAGACTTGTAAGATTCGGTCGTTTACGAAGTGACTGAATTATGGTGGATTTATGTCTGAATTTTTATTTCATTCCTAAGGGAGGTGATGACTGAAAGTTTGAAAATTTATATTCTGTAAGCTAATGATTTTCAGTAAAATTTTCTTCTGTAACTTTGATGGTATAAACAAGTTACTTATACCATAATAATTTCATACATGAAGAGTAATTATTATAGGAGAAATACAGTAGAGCCCCATTTAGCACGAGAATTATGTGGATGAACGCGGTCGCGCTAATTGAATAAAGTAACCAATATGAAAAAAGTTATTTGGGGCACACAAGGGTCTGACTTTTGGGTTTGATAATTACTCAAAATACGCAGTCATCAGTTATCGAGCCGTGATGGTGACTCTTGCGGCCCAAGGTGTCGGCAAGTGGGTGTGATAAGAGTTTGGCCCCAGCAAAGGTTCGGCGGTCAGGGTGTGGGCGTGTGTGGGCGTCATGCCCGCCAGGCCAACATCGCACTCGTTATCATCGAGCGTGTTACGGTGATGGTGGCCACTCAGTCAATGGTGCCTCATCTGCCCCGCTGCGGCAGGTAATAGTGACGCCCCGCGGGGCCGACGCGGCGAAGCTCACGCCCGTGGCGACGCCCCGAGGATGACGGCGGAGACGGCGGTGGGGCCGGGACACGGAGTGTGAGCCCCCAGCAGGAGGCGGCAGGTGAGGCGGGCAGCCTCCGAGGGGAGCCAGGGGGGGTAGGACGACGTTAGGGAGCATGAGAGACTGGGACCGTGTGGGAAGTGGTGGCGGGGGGCTATGTTGTGGTGTGAGGCAGGCCGCGCATCATGGTGGCTTGGCGCAATTTTCAAAATTCAGTCGTGGTAGCTGCTCGCGCTAACTGAGGCTTTCGCGCTAATTAATTTTTTTCTTGGTAGATGGTGGCTCGCGCTAATTGCGGTTCGCGCTAATTGATCTCACACTAAGTGGGGCTCTATTGTATTCTTAAAAAATAAAAAATCCAAAAATAATTTCATTGGTAAAAAATAGAAAGGTGATGGACTTTTTTTTTGGGGGGGGGGGTGCTAAAACTTATGTGTATGGTGTCCCTTACTTCTGGTATAAGAATCATGACAATAACCCTTTAGATAAAGGAAATGGTAAAAAAATGACCGACCCCCTTATGCACTGTTAAGCTGTAGATAGATCTAGTGTTATTAGGATTATAATCTTAAGCTATAAAATAAATATACACCATAGGGACCTTTTAATGCTGAGAATAGGTAGAGGGCAGCATTGTGATCTATTCCTTATTGATGCTGAAAGAATGGCACAATAGCACTCTTTTGCTTCTCTAAAACACTGTGAGACAGAGTACCATAATCCCCCATTCTGATAAATATATTTTTATGAAACATAACTGAAAACATTGTTCTTTATTGTTTCTTTATTACCTGAAAAAAGGTCATAATAAGGAGAGCCTGGCATTTCCATCTGCTCACTATTCTTTTATCAAGCTGATGCAAAAGGGATTGAAGTCAGGCTTACATACTTAGATGTTACAACTGTGTTAGCATTATTTTAGGTAGTAGTACACTTTGATATATTTTGGCACATAAAATCCCAGATAGTCCAGGGTTCACTTCTGAAATAGCTATCAGTAACTATTTTCTCAGTCAAGAACAAAGTGACTTTAAGAGAATTCTCTACAAATTTTCCAAATAAATGATTAAATGTATCATTGCCATGTGTGCAGTGACTGCAATAGTCAAATGCCAGTAGCTTCAGATGAAGTAAACAGTGCCTGAAGTGCCTGAACTCTTACCTGTCAACATTTGTTGTAATTTTATTTACATCAGAAATAAAGCTGAGAGTCAAAACAAGTGCTTAATGAAAATGCATGAGTATAATTCAAATATCCTTGGAAACCTGTATAGCTACTTTTACATCAGCTCGATGATAAGGCAGCAAATTCTGCACTTTTCGCAATCAAACAAACAAAACAAGACATAAAAACAAAAGCGCACCTCATATCTTTCTTTGTTTACAAGTGCTGCTGCCCGTGCTGTCCCACCGCCACCACCACACCATGCCGACACTTCAGTCAATCAGACAAAACAAAAAGAAACAAACAACCGATGAAAATGTAAATTAAACACAACGTATGTGAGGGCACTGAGGAAAGCACTTGGTGCATCTCATACATTTCTTTGTTTACCAGCACTACTGCCCTGTACACCTCACTGTCACTACCTAACCACGGCACCTCATTGCCAGTCTATTTTAAGTTTTTGAACGGCATTATGTCCGGTTTATGTCAAATATAGTATATGTGCATATAAGTATGTGAGCCTTCTTGGTGTCTTGTGGAGAGGATGTGGCCATTCAGCACTTGGCAAAGGAGGCAGCATTGCAAAAAATGTCAATCAGTCAGGCAAGTGCAGCTCGTATCCCATTTTTTACCGTAAGAACATGTACAGTCATACCTTGGTTTATGAGTTTAATTTGTTACGGAATTTTGCTCACACACCAAAACACTCATAAACCAAAACGAATTTCCCCATTGAAATTAATGTGAATCCCGTTAATGCGTCCCATATCTCAAAAAAAATATTTATATAAAAATCATTTTACTTGTTATTTTATACAGAATTAAAGTAATTTTACCAACAAATAGCAATGATAAATAATATAAAAAACGAATTAATGTGTTACGGTTGTTATGGAGACTCCCGCAACCGCTAACTACGCTCGAGGTGTAAGCTTCACACCGGGGTTTATCAGCCGCAGTTTCCCTTTTCTCGAGGCACCAGAACTACGTTTGACCACCAACGTGAAGTTAACCTGACACATCATCCGAGATGAAAGTTGAATAGGAGTCAGTCATGTCGAGGAGGGCATACAAGCTGTCAAGGTTCGCACCCCATTCCTATTGCGAGCATAGTATTCGCCGTTCCTGTTTTCTTCTTTGCAGCACCATCCTTTTTAACCATCTTTCTGGGGGATGTTGTTAAAGCACAAAGAACCCACACTGTAGTGCTGAAAACACAAAGATAGCACACCAAAGCACAAATGCAATCAGACACGAGCGCACGATTCCTGCCACCCTTTCCTTAAAATACGGATTGCCATTTGTTCCGTATTTGGCTGCCTGAATGGTTAACCTGGCGGCTTCGGCGGACCCTTATTGGGGCTCCCGCGAGTCAGTCTGCTGAAACGGCGGATCCCGTTTCGGGCTTGGCTCAAAACTCCTAATTCGAGCTAATTGTAGGCGATGGCGACATAGAGCAACCCACCATGCATGCCCTGGGTCATTGTGGTGGGTGAGTCATCTTGAGGTGGGCTTATTTATCATAGGTGGTGCTGCAAGGTAATGGCAGACTGAATTAGCTATCCATACAGTAATCACTTATCAATTCTCTAAAGTAGACAACAAGCGACTCTCGGCTAGATGCCACGTGTCACGAGACTGTTTATTTTGTAACAAACATCACCCAAAAAGAATGGAGTTTGAGTAAAAGTAAAGATTTTTAACGGCTTTATGGTTATGAGAGGAGTACTCTAATATACGTTTCATGCTCTTTTCGGTCTCAAAATGCAGTGTAATGTTGACGTTTCTCGGCCACTTCTTGGCTTTCTCATAGCCGAAGTCCACGGGTTAAGCAGATAAAATTCAGTATTTTAAAACTGTATTGAGTGCATTTTTTGGTGAACCACAAAACCAGTCCCTAAAATTATGTTTGTCAAGGGTCGTCCTGAAATACAGTACTGTCTCCAAGTTTGCGATAAATAGGTCAACGTTGCGGGTCGCAAACATTGAAATTGCAAACTTTGAACCATTATTCTTATGGGGAAAATTGAAAACCGTCGACATCTCATCTGAAATGCCAGGCCGAAAGCTGGCGATAGAGAGAGCTGGAGCCCCCGCGCCCACGCAGCCTAGTGCGTTCCACGGAAGAGCCGGAGACACGCCAGTCTGAGCTCTCGGCACAAGTGGTGAGAGGGCTTGACCGCCACTGCAAAATGCAAGCCACAGCACACCAGGCCGTTGGCGCCACACCACATGAGCGTGTCCCGCCTGTGACCGGAGCTGCTTGAACCCTGCCGTGGATCCCTGCCGCTGCCCCACCGCACCGCCTTTAGCGCGGATGGCAGATGGGGACCGGGAGTGAACGGAGAGCGCCACACCAGGGCTTTGAGGGCCCAAACGATGTGGGATGGAGGATGAGAGATGTATAAAGGATAGCTCGCTAAGCATTTGTTTTTCCCACAATGCACCGCGCTTGTGACGTCACATGTAAACAGAGACGTCACTGGAGACCCACATGTGTGGCCACGGCGCCACTGGATTGAAGTTTCAGAGAATACCACACTTCATGATATGATGTGTAAATCCTTTAGTAAAACCAAGATTCAAATGAGACTCTTGCTGGAGAGGGTCTCCAGAGCACGTCACTGCCATGACAGTATAGAACACGAGACGTCATGGCTGAGTTGATGATGTTTCACTGAACCATCCTTAGTTGGGTGGGACCGCAAGGGTGAGGTGAACAGTGGCAGTGGGCGGCAGAATACAGTGTTGTGGTGATGACGCCGCAGTGCGCCCTGATGTCACGACCCCCTCCACCCCGTTAACTAGAGCGGAAACCACCACTTTCTCACGCTCGCCACCCGCAAAGTTTGGGTCATATCGCAATTTCAGTTTTCAATAAAAATTGAGTTTTTTGGGTCCCCATTGCAAATTCGGTGAATCGCAAACTTGAAGCTCACAATCCTGGAGACAGTACTGTACATGTAAAATATGCGTTGTAACGTCCCTCCCCCCTTTCTCCTGCCTGCACCAGCAGCGGGCAGTTGCTGTCAGTCATGGCAGGCTAGAGAAATTTTAGGGATGCCACCCGTTCCTTATAATATGGATTCGTTCTGTATTGGAGAATGTGATGTTGCGTTCCTTATTTTTTTTAGCTCAAGAGGGCAACCCTAACTGAGACTCTATTCCCATTGTTTTCCACTTTGAGCACTCAAGTCTTGCGGCGAACTAAGGGGACCCACGCTCACGTCTTTGACTTGTACAAAGAGACATGCCATTCCTCATCGAAAGACCGACTTCGTCGTCTAGGCTGACGTCAGCCAATAGAGCCGATCTACTGACATCCTCCCCTCCCTTTCATGAACCGTCATTCAGCAAGGGCCTGTGGTCCCTCTTTTGAGGGACATACGCGCTTGACCCTGGCGGCCTCCACATAGCCCGTATACCCACCCTTGATGTGGCGACAAATTAAAAAAAAAAAAAATTGTACAAATAGGTTGCTCGTATACTAAGTCATCACTTGTAAACCAAGGCATTTTATGAAAATTTTGTTTGCTTGTAAATAAAAACACTCATAAACTAAGGCATTCGTAAACCAAGGTATGACTGTATTTCTACTACGCAAATTCCTACTACACGACGTAGTGTGTCGCCCCTATAATCGCGTAGTAGGCGTGCCTACTGTATTATGCTGTTCCATCAGATAAAGACAATGTATAGTGGTACCCTCTACCTACACACAAGTTTTGAAAGTCCCTCATTTGTATTTTATAGTTGTTGTTAAAGAGTTTCTCCCTCCTAAAAGGGTGTAGCACGGGCCTTTGCCAGTGGCGGCCCATAGTAGGTTGCCGACAGACTGACTTTATCGGCTGGCGTCAGCCAAGCCGATGAAGTCGGTCTGTCGACGAAGACTGGCGTGTCTACTAATATAGTTATTTTCTTGTTAAATGTATGGAAAAGTTTAAAGAAGAATTGCATAAATAAGCATATTATTATACTATCATAATTATGTCCTTCACTTGAGCTTCAAGGTTGATGTGTAGATTAACCAGATGTGGGAAAAAAAAAATTTCAGTTCATAAAATGAAAGGCTTTACAGGTGATTCTGGGCCGTCATATTCTTGAAGAGAAGGATAAGCAGCTGCAAGAGAAATACAAAGATGAAGAAACAACAATTCCTAAACCTGAATGTTGGTAAGTAATATAAAAGTAGTAGCTGTTGGATTGACTGTTTGGAATATGAGGAAAGTTTCCAGATATTCTAACCACCCTTACTTTACAGTGTCCGCGGAAACTATTGCGCGCGCCCCACACTTGCATGTAGTGTTCACTTGTCATCGTTCCATCCTTAGGAAGGAAATACAGCCCTCCATGCCCCCCATCACCACTAAATGCACCCCACACCATTAAGCTGGTAGGGTGTTTTACAATTTTACTTGTGTACTGAGGCAAGTAGCGGTTGGAGTTCTTGGGACGCCTCACTTTCCCTTGCCGTGTTCTGATGCATCTGAAGCTGCTTTCTTCACTAAAAAGCACATTCCTCCATTGCTCTGGAGTCCACTCCTTGTATTTGCGTGCAAATGCAAGTATCTTCTTTCTCATCAGCTTTGTAAGAAGGGGTTTGTCGGCCGGCCTGAATGTTGGTAGGTCAAGCTCCTTTTGTAGCCGTTCCTGGATGGTTTGCCCTGCGACATCTAACAGATCTGGGTGCAACTTCTTCAGTTCACAAGCTGTAATACACGGATCCTTCATAACCTCACGCATAGACTTCACAACTAGTTGACGGGAAATCTCTTCAGTCTTGGCGCGCTGGCTTCGCGTAAGGGGCCGATTGTTATGGCGACTTTCACTGCGACAACTCAAACACACTCTGCGTTCTTACTCCGAATTTAAGTGGAAACAGGACGAAATCTTCAAGTTTTAGTGCATACAAGCAGGCAGGAGTGTCTCTAGAGTGATTTGGTCGAGGATTCAAGGTAACTTATATAAAATAGCACCATGCGTGCACTTTGAAAACGTTGTGTAAAAAATGGCAAATTTGCGTAACTTTAGGTTGAAATCTTTACGTAAAATGAATGATAACTGTAGGATAGTGAAGTCCACAGTTTTACGTATTAGGAAACAAGAAATGTACGTTAGTTAGTGCCTACATGGCAACTCAGCTCAGTTCAGCGTCGCCTAACTCGCCTTAGGCACGCAGTCAGCTGGGCACTTCCCCTCTGTAAAGGATTATCGCTGTCCTGCCTCTGTTTACTCTCCAAGTAAAGGACCTACAGTTATTCATCGTCTCTGTACCCTTCCCCACAACTGGACGAGCGTGCAGAACTTCATGGTGAGCAACAGGTTGGCCCAGCGCCTGCATTTGCTGAAGCTCGTCGGGTTCTACCCGGGACGTGCAGGCCGACCTGGACCGGGCCAAGGCAGAGGAGAAGGAGGACGACGAGGTGATCTTGGCCCAGCTTGCCAGGGAGCTGGCCGACGACCAGCCGGACCCGACGGACGAGTTGCTCCTCGCCGCGGTCGGCAACTACGCCGGCTACCTGGCCAGGAAGGTCCAGGCCAACTCCTCTGTGGCCGAGTGCTGCAAGCAGGAGCTTGCCCAGCAGGAGGAGATGAAGATTACCGTGGAGCTCGAGAGGGCGACCCGCCCTCTGTGATGTTCGACGCCCTGGTCGAGCTGGTCGACAGGGAGAGCTGGAGACGGGCAGGCGGTCCTGAAGCGGCCATCTCCCAATGGCCCACATGGCGTCCTTCGGGATGTCGCTGTGGGACTCCCTGATGTGCAGGGAGGACAAGAAGGAGCGCAGGTTGAGGTTCCTCTCCCTGCCATGCGCCACAGGGACGGGTTCAGGCACCTCCTGGAGTTCCTGGCGGCCTCAGACCCGACCTTGCAGGGGTACAGGTGCCAGGAGGGCACAACCTGGCCAACACCATCTTGCCGCACATCAGCAGGTCCCTCTTCAACTGTTTCGTGCTAATTTCTCCAAGGACGTGACCTCAGAAGCGAGGAAGAACAAGGCCTTGAAGCAGCCGACCGGCAGGAAGAGGAGCAGTATCGAGGAGGGCAGGAAGGAGACGGCGAGGAACAGGGACGTGTACAAGTCCAGGAAACTGACCGGGGCCCACAAGTCATAGGCCAAAAGGCTAAAGTGATTGTTCAGGACGAGGGCCAGATAGCCGCAAGGCGTGCTGCGGCAATAGTGACATCGAATTCAACCAAAATAAGTTGTGATTGTATATAGAAAATGAATATTTTGCTTTTGTTGAGTAAAATTAAGATGTTTCTGCATGCTTTCCTCAAGTATTAAGTTTCTAATGTGAAAATTAAGTGATTTATTAGATGTTAAAACTTACGTAAAAATTGCACTAAATAAAAAAAAATAAGTAGCTATTTCGGGCAAAAACTTATAAGATATGCTAAATATTGCTATTGATTCTGAAAATATAAGTGATTATCTCTGCATTTGGTGATGTTTGTGCATCTAGCGTAAAATCTGAGGATTTTATAGCCTTTTTAAGTTTTGTTATACTTATATAAAAAACAATTAATCGGGATTTTATTAGGGAACGACTTTGAATTTTTTGATACCGCTGCTCATGGAGACTCATATATGCCTAAGAGAGGTGCCTGTTTTAGTTTCAGGTCGCTAGCTGCTTTGGTTTTGAAAATATTTAAATTTTAAATTTTTGAAAATCGGCCCCCTGCGAATCGGCCCCGCGCCCCGTTTCCCGTCAAGAGATTGTGAAGTCTATGCCTCACGCTTCATGAAGACATCAGTCGCCTTGGATGTCTTTCATGGCCTCCCAGATGCTGGTTTCTTAGAGGTGTGGTGTCTGGAGGGAGGGTACGAGCGGCTGCAATCAGGCTGTGAATGGTGCTTTCGTGTTGCTGTGTATGTCTGGAAATTTCTTTTGTTGGCACATTTTCAGCCTTCCATGCCAAAATTCTGGTCTTTTCTTCAATGCTGAGGTTGGCTGGAGCCATGCAGATACCGTAGCATAAAAAAAGGAAGGCTGGGAGAAAAAAGAGGTTTATAGGGCGTTATGGAATGGAAAAAGTGTCGTACACTCTCTTTCCACGGCGGCTCACTGAGCACTGAGGCGAGAACCGTCAGGTGTCAGCCCAGAGACATACCCTCACATTTCCCGCGCTCATGGCAGCAATACAAGACGTAGAAAAATGGCGCAAATTGGCTCCACTGTACGATAGCCTACCTCACCATAATTCGGAGATTTTCGGCAGTAGTGTGCAATACTTTCCGCATACACTGTAAGGCCTTGACTCGACTATATATTCATTGTTTATACATATATAAAACTCCAATTTTTCTGTAAGAACTGTATAATCAGCTTATATTATATGCTAGTACATATTATATATCAGCATGTATTAGATGCAAGATATTACATTTTGATCTTTACATTCAGGTCATTATCCCCTTGAAGACCCCATCCATAAAAATAACAGATTTAGTCGTCCATTAAATCTTCACATGGCATTCTAACATTTTATAAACTTTGCGCTTTTGCAAAGCTGTACTTTCTATTCCCTACACACATACTTGTTTCACAAACATTAGTTTTTAACTTTGCTTTTTGTCCTTTTTAGATCCATGAAAGTCAGGAATGCTAGTCTCTTCTTACATAGCATTTATTTTTTTGTTTTAATTATCTGTATATACTTTGATTATTGAAGATTTTAAATCTTTCAACTTTTTATCATGTTAGACACTGTTCTTTTATCTCACAAGTTTAGTTTCACCAGCTAATCTTATGCATTAAGCTATTATCAAGCAACCTTGTCTTCCTCCCCAGACTTAACAGCAGCAACTCATGATGGCAGAAATAATCACCTAGTTGTGCATTTTCAGGGGAGGATTTCTGCTTGTTCCTGACAGCATAGAGTTCTGGCAAGGACAAACCAATCGAATACATGACAGGATTCGATTCAGAATACCAACGAAGGATGAGACTATAGATGAATATCTAACTAAGACTGGAGAAGAGGGCTGGGTATATGAACGTCTTGCCCCATAGTTAAATATGATGTAAATTAAAATTTTGAGTTTGCACTGTACATTATAGTCACAATAACTGAATTTGATCATCTGATTTGTATCTCTTCCTTATTTGATTTTGTGTATGAACTCTCTGTTTTCACAAAGTAAAGATTTTATTTACTCCTACGTATGTATAATGTAATATCACAAGGCATTTCAGAAGGTAATATCAATATGAAATGACATATATATACGTATATATATATATATATATATATATATATATATATATATATATATATATATATATATATATATATATATATATATATTTATATATTTATTTATTTATTTTATTTATTTATTTATTTTTTTTTTTTTTCAGTTTGTGTAAGTCTTAAGAAGCTGCTTTATTAAGAGCAACTGTGTGAAATTTGTCATTTTCTTATGGAGGATTGACAGGGAATCTTGAATGTAGGTTTGAGTGCCATTATAGAGAAGAAAGTTTCTGGTAGGATGTGTATTGTTGATAGCTGGAGAATTTGGTGTAGTAGTGATTTTTGATGATGTTGACCAGCTATTCTAAATAAAGATGAAAATACAGTATGGATTACTGAAAAATCACACACACCCAAAAACATGCAGTTCTGACCACAAATGAGGCACATCACTGAATATATGAACTTTGTGAGGATCACTCTTCATAGATTCATAAGATTCATGACCAAACATGTTTTGCCAATATATATTTGCCAAAGATTATTGGAAGTCACAATACAAGTAAAAAGAAAATAAATTCCACAAATATAATTTGAAAACTGGTTTCAGCCCACCAGTATTAGTGACTTTGAGATTGCAAAGTCAACTGCAGTTCGTTTTATATATATATATATATATATATATATATATATATATATATATATATATATATATATATATATATATATATAGATAGATATATTATATATATATATATATATATATATATATATATATATATATATATATATATATATATATATATATATATATAAACTTGAATAAGCATTTAGGACATCATCTGGTGAAAAAAAAATATCACTTTGTGTTTGAATGGCATCATGCTTAACCCGTCTGCTGCGATTGCCACAGATTTGGCTTTCATTGGTAGCCTGGTATCATATACTCCCAGGTCTCTCTGCCACTGTGCTGGATAGTGGAGTGTTTCCCATGTGGAATTGGTATGCTGGATATCCCCTCCCAAGGTGCATGACTTTACATTTTTCTTCATTAAATTGTGGCAGCCACTTTTTGCTCCATTCCTGTAGCTTGGTGATGTCTTCTTGTAGTCAAGGGGTTAGGTTACATGGGTTGGTGAGAGAGGGCAGCTGACAGGGTGCAGGCTGTGGGGAGGGACTGGGGACATGGCATAATATTTTGTTAAATAGGTTTCAGACATAAGCCTACCTCCATTATAATAAGATCTGTATTTATTACAAATGAGGTTATTTTAAAATTTTGGGAACTGGTGTGGTTGCATGTGGGATATATGTGATGGTGCATGTGCATCTGCATCAAGTGGGCTGGCTCATCCAGCCTCTTCCTTCTCTCCCCTCATCTGACTCCTCCTCACTTGCAAAATGCCCATACTGTCACTATCTGTATTCACTCATTCAGGCTACCAGTCACCATCATCAAACAATGGCGAAAGGTAATTATATATTTCCTTTGTTTTTTTTTACTGCAAGGGAGGTAGCTCAAGGTCAAAAAAGAAAAAAAGAAAAAAGAAAGATAGAAAAACACAAGGTACTCTCCAGTGAAAGAAGACAAATGAGAGGCCAGAAGAGAGGTCAATTTTGGAAGGAGAGGTGTCTTAACTGATACTCTTCTCTTGAAAGAGTTCAAGTTGTAGGCTGGAGGGAGTACAGAAGGAGGAAGACAGATGCTGAGTTAACCAGCAGAAGGGATAGGGATAAAATAAGAGATAAGTAAGAATAGGGCTACCTACAAATTCATGTGCAGCGGGGCTGCTGGAAAGGGGGGAGCATGCAGTTTTCAAATTCATCAAAGCAGTTAGCATAAAAATATCAATAGAAGATAAAAAGAGATGCAACACTGCAGCAGAAATTAAGTAGAAGACTGTCAGCTATAATATAGTAAGAGGAAGTGATATAAGACAGAGTCTTTGACTCCACTCTGTTTTCTCTTTCCTATGTCTTAACTAATGGCGAAGTGTTCACGTTTACATAGATTTTTTTATATATATTCTTTTAATTAAGAATAACTACTTTTTTGTAAGGAGTTATAATTTTACAACCAGCAAATTCAGATGTGGTGTTAATTAAAATACAAAATCAATTCAATTCTTTGTATAAATATTTGTCAATCATTTGCTTTCATATGAACCTTAGTTAATAACAAATAAGTAAAATCATCCTTTAAAGTACATGAAAAAGTATACAAATGAAACAAACAAATAAAATTTTGATGGATTTGTACCACCGGTGGTGCATATTGTGGTTATAATGTGTTAACTTGTGTATCACTTGGAATTTCCTTTATTGTATACCTATGTATAATTTAACAATGTAGGTTTCTCTTCGTATGAGGTACAGTCGCCACAAATGAAGTCGGACCCCTTGTGTTTAAAAGGCGCATAAAATAGGAGTCAGACATTATTCTGTAAGTTTTGCTGAAGTCTGGTGATATGTGTCTTGGTGACACCTAGCAACTCAGGGAGTATATAAGCTACCCTAATGAGCCAGACACCCTCACTACCCTCCAGGTAGAGGAAGTGGGAGGATGCATGTATGAGCTCTTGTATTGCACTTCATCTTTCTCCTGTACCTATTTGTTGCAAGGCTGCAAAACCTTACTCATATACAGGTAACTCGATTTACGCAAGTATTGTGTCCTTGAAGAGGTCACGTAAATCAAAAACAATGTAAATCGAACAAGAGGTAGGTTTGTACCTTTATTGCCTACTGTATTACTTTGACTCCTCCTCCTCTCGTGGTTCCTCCTCTGGCTGCCCTTCCCCTCGTGGTAGCACAGCAGCGAGGGTGGTGTTGTTGAGTAGCGTGGCAGCATGGGTACTTTATTGTTCAAGTGGTGCGCGGGAAGAACTGAGCTCAGCTGTGTGGCTGCAGCACCGTGTGAGTCCGGTTGCGTGAGACATCTGGTGGCCACTCCACAGCAGCGAGGGTGTTGTTGTTGTTGAGTAGCGTGGCAGCGTGGGTAGCTACTGTATTGCTGTTCAAGTGGCGGGTGGGAAGAACTGAGCTCAGCTGTGTGGCCGCGGCGCCGTGTGAGTCCAGTTGCGTGAGACATCTGGTGGCCACTCCATAAAATATTGCGTATAAGTGAAAAAAACATGTAAATTAAACATTCATTTGGATTTTGGACCCCGTGTTATTTAAAAAACGCGTAAACCAAGCTCACGTAAATCGAGAGTTACCTGTATCCAATATGGGTCCTAAGCCACTGGCAGATGCGGAAAAGGGTCGTATTCGAGCCCTAACGGAAGAAAAAGTCTGCATTATTGAAATATGTAGGCGGGTAGGATGTGGCAAGACGACTGTAAAAAGGCTGCTATCTGCTTCACGCCACCTCCAGCCAAATGAAGTTCCAGCACATAAAACACGCCTTGGAGCCAAGAGAAAGACTTCAAAGGGCAAAGATAGACTCATGGTGATTGCTTTGAAGAAAAATCCACGTTCGACAGCACAGCAACTGAAGGAAATGTACCATGCTGACTGAGCTCAAGAATGTCTCTGAGAGGACAGTACAACATCGTCTGCTAAAGGACCTCAAGATTCCTAGCCGCACTGCTGCACTCAAACTGCTTCTCACGGACCAGATGAAGAAAGAATGATTGAAATCCACCATGGAACACAAGGACTGGACTGCAGACCAGTGGATGGAAGTCATGTGGTCTGATGAAAGTACTGTTATGCCGGACGTGTTACTTGGGTTCCGTGTCGCCGTCAGGAGACTCCGTGGGAGGGAGATATGTAAACACTTTGCACAGCTTCTGTAGTTTAATATTCCTCCTTAGTAGTACACTTAACTCTGACTCTTCACTTACCACTAGCTTACTATGACTGGGACTGGACTCCTCTCGCCCTCTTCTATATATATCCAGAACAGTACAGTCTAGATTCTAGAATGTTACAGTATATTTTAGATCATACAAGAACATGTAGCAAAAGTATGTGCGAGTTGGCAAAACTTCCCGCCTGGCGCCTGGCCGCGCCCCGCGGGGCGCGGACGAGGCTTTGCTCCCCGCCCCCCTGCTCGCTCTTCCCGGAGCCTTCTAGAGCCCCATGGACGCCGGGGGAAGCTTCCAGCACAACACTATCCCCCCCTCTTAATTGTGATCGTCCCGATCACACACTTAACTATATACAAACATAAGAGAATTAATCAAAAACATAATAATCGTCATATCGCTGTGGACGCCTGCGTTGTCTCTGTCTTCTGCTTGGTGTCTCCTGCGCGTCTATCTCCTGGTGCGCCTTGTCGTCGTCCACTTCTTGGGGTGTCCCTGGAACATCTACCGAAGCTGGGAGTTTATCTCCCTCGGCTGAAAGGTCCAGAAGGCCTATGTCGTCGTCGACCTCCTCTCGGTCCTGGACGTCCCTTGCGTTTTCGTCGGCTGCTGGTTGTCTGTAGTTGTTCCAGGTGTAGTTTCCCGGACCGTAGTACCTCCATAGGCGGTTGACGTGGACAACTTTCGGCTTGGTCCTTTCCGTTTTCCGGTTTCGGTAAGTCACGTCGGAGAGGCGTTCTAGCACAGTGTAAGGGCCTTCCCAGGGGCTCTGTAACTTCGGAGACTGTCCTTTCTTCCTCTGCGGGTTGTAAAGCCAGACTTGGTCTCCTTCCTTGAAGTCAACGTGGCTTGCCCTCATATTGTAACCGCGCTTCGTGGCCTCCCCGGAGAACTTCAAGGCACCTCGGACTTGATGGTGCACCTCTTCCAGCCGTTCCTCTAGTTGACGGGCAAAACTGGAGGCGTCCCTTGGAAGGCTTTCCCCAGGAGGCCTTCCTGTCAGTAGGTCCACCGGCAATCGCAGCTCACGTCCAAACATCAGCTTTGCCGGTGAATACCCCGTAGTCTCGTGGGCGGCAGACCTGTAGGCCATGAGAAGCGCAGGCAGCTTCTGATCCCATGAAGACTGATCATTATTGTACTGCTTGGCCAACTCCTGGCCCAACGTCCAATTAAACCTCTCCACCATTCCATCTGACTCTGGGTGCAGAGGGGTGGTCCGGGTCTTCTTGATACAGGTAACTCTCGATTTACGCGAGTGTAGCGTTCTTGAAGAGGTCGCGTAATTAAAAAACAATGTAAATCAAACAAGAGGTAGGTTTCAGTCGAAAAATAAATACCGTAATTTTCGGCGTATAGCGCGCATTTTTTCACATAAAAAATGCCTGAAAATTTAGCCCTGCGCGTTATACGCTGAATGTACAAATTTTTAATGATTTTTTTCTTTGGGATGTTTTTAAGGGTCTGTTTTTCGTCTTATCCAATAACAACGTCAAACATACCTTTATTATTGTTTATAATCCTTCATAGTCCGTAGCTGTCCTATAATATGTTACCATAGAATACAGGGCGATCTAATAACTACTATACAAAGACTAAATCGGTGGAAGATTGTCCATGCCTTGCTGTTATCCCGTTTTTCCGTCGGGCGCCATTTGTATGATCTTGATCTTGATGTCACAGGTGGCTTAAGATTGTATGACTAAGGAGCAGTACAAGCTACATAAAAAATCATATTGGAAAAAAATGTCCATGTGTTCATTATTAATTATTAATATTAGTGAGAATAATGGGGTGAATATGATATCAGAAACTGTACATCATGAGTCTTGTACGAGGAGTTATTTCACGCAATCCCAGCCCGGCCGCCATTTGCATTGTTTACAAACCACACAACCACACCCACACAACAAACAGCTGCATGCCTCGTGTCACCAGAACCGAGATATCCACTCGGGCACTCATTCTCAGCCTCTCTCGTGTATGGAAGAAATGAGGGACACCATGAGGGGCTGGCTAGTATTGGTACCGGTACCGAGCAGTCTGGTACCGGTACCGTACCGTATTGCTGGTACCGTTAGTACTGGTACCTGCCCACCCCTATTGTTGAGTAGCGTGGCAGCGTAGGTACTGTATTGTTGTTCAGTGGCGCGCGGGAAGAACTGAGCTCAGCTGTGTGGCCGTGCGAGTCCAGTTGCGTGAGACATCTGGTGGCCACTCCATAAAATATCGCGTATAAGTGAAAAAAAAACCGCCTAAATTAAACATTTATTTGGATTTTGGACCCCGCGTTATTTAAAAAACGCGTAAACCAAACTCGCGTAAATCGAGAAGTACCTGTACCCAGAAGCTTGCAGCACTCAGCAAGGACTGTTGACTCAAAAATCCTTCCCTGGTCAGAATGGAGCTCGTTAGGCACACCGAAGCGACAGAAGAACTCCTCCACCAAAATCTTGGCGATGGTAGTGGCTTCCTGGTCAGGGATGGCGTAGGCTTCCGGCCACTTGGTGAAGTAATCCATTGTGACACAGATGTACCTATTTCCGTTCGTCGTCAGAGGCAAGGGTCCTGCTACATCCACTACCACCCGTTCCATGGGGGCTCCAACCTGGTATAGTTGCATTGGGGCACGGTGACGCTTCTTGGGGCCCTTCTTTGCACAGCACACCTCACACGCGTGACACCATTCTTCCACGTCCTTCCTCATGCCAACCCAATATAACCTTTGGCGCAGGCAACTCAGTGTCTTCTTTACCCCAAGGTGTCCGCTGGTGATGCTGTCGTGCATTTCTTTCAAGACTCCTTCCCGGGACTTCACAGGTAGCACCGTGGACCAGTAGTGGTCAAGACCATCATGAGAGACCCAGCGTCGCTGCAACACCCCGTCGTCTATCCGAAGAGTGTTCCACTGAGTCCAGTAATTCTTGGTGGTAGGGCTTTCTCTCGAGATTACTTCCCACCCAAGTCGCGTTGACGACTGACTCAGCCACTCCATAATTGGTCTCAGATCTCGGTCCTCCCGCTGCAGTTTTCCCAAGTCTTCTCATGGCACCTCCGCTGTCTGTTCCACTGTAGTGCGGCGGCACATATTCTGGACGCTTTCCCTCTGGAGGCAATGTTGACACTCAGGTAGGCAGGGGCGCCAGTTCAAGCTGTCCGCGTTACCGTGTGTTAGCCCAGATCAGTGCACAATAGTGTAGTGATGCTGCTCTAGTTTACCTATCCAGCGAGCAAGCTGGCATTCAGGGTTTTTCAGTGACTTCAACCATCGCAATGCAGCGTGATCCGTGCGGATGGTGAAAGTTGCACCGTACAGGTAAGCATGGAAAAAGTCAAGGCTCTTGACTACTGCCAGGAGTTCTTTCCGGGTCACGCAATAGTTTTTCTCGGCTGGGGTGAGCTTCTTGCTGAAGTAGGCCACAACCCGTTCCATGTCGGCACATGCCTGGGACAGCACTCCACCAATCCCCTCATCACTGGCATCACAATTCAGTATAAAAGGCTTAGAGGGGTCTGGGTAGGTGAGCATAGGCGAGCTGATGAGGGCCTCCTTGAGCTTCTCAAAGGTAACCTGAGTTTCCACTGTCCAATCAAACTTGCACCCCTTCTTCGTCAGGAGGTGCAGTGGTGCAGCAATCGTAGCGAAGCCTTTTACAAACCTGCGGTAGTATGAGCACAACCCGAGGAAGCTCCGCAGCTCCTTCACGTTGGTGGGTGTCGGCCAGTCCCTTACCGCAGCCACCTTCTCAGGATCAGTGCGTACTCCAGCCTCACTCACAATGTGTCCCAAGTATTGGACCTCCTTTTGGAACAGACAGCATTTCTTCGGGCTGAGCTTAAGGTGTGCAGCTCTAAACCGGGCGAAAACCTCTGATAGCCTTTCCATCTCCTGCTCGAAGGTCTGGCCAAAGACAATCACGTCGTCGAGGTAGATGAGTGCCGTCTTCCAGTGAAGTCCCTCCAGCACCCTCTCCATCAGCCTCTCGAACGTGGCTGGCGTGTTGCTGAGGCCAAAGGGCATAACCTTAAACTGCCACAGGCCTTGATCGTAGGAGAAGGCTGTTTTCTCTTTGTCCTGCTCCGCCATTTTGACTTGGTGATACCCAGACTTCATATCCAGTGTTGAAAACCACTTGGAGCCCACCAAAGCGTCGAGCGTGTCGTCGATCCGTGGGAGTGGGTATGAATCCTTGATGGTGAGATCGTTGAGGGCTCGGTAGTCCACGCAGCACCTGAGGGAACCGTCCTTTTTCCTGACGAGCACCACAGCAGACGCCCACGGGCTGCTGGACCGCTCAATTAACCCCTGTTGCCGGAGATCATCCATTACCTCATCCATCTTCTTGCGACGGGCTGGTGCCATCCTTCAAGGAGCTTGCTTCACTGGGCGGTGGCTACCTGTGTCGATGTGGTGCTCTACCAGGTCCGTACACCCCAAGTCCAGGTCTCCTGTGGAAAACACATCTGCATTCCTCACGAGAAGCTCCCTGAGCTGTTCCTCTTGGGGCTCCTCTAGACACTTGGAGCTCCTGTTAAACAGGTCGTGCTGGGGCTTCGTCAGGGTTCTCATGCAGACCCAGGTTCTTGGTTCCTGGTCGATCTCTTGGCACAACCCCATCATGGTCCCTTGTTCTATTTTCTTTGGACTGAAGGAGACATTGGCCACGACGACAGGCACTTCCGCTGCAGCAGGGTCAACCAAAGTACTGCCTACAATCACCCCGTTTTCTACCGGGTATCGACTTCCACTCTCTACCACACACAGGCTAACCGGGGGGGCACCCGTAATTTGACAGGGTAACAGCATCTCCGACCTCGGAGGAATAATGGTGGTGCGCTTGACCGTCACTGGCAGGTCTTCCTTGTTCACAGTCGTCAGTGGCACCCTCCTTCCTCCTACAATCAGCTGCTTAGCGCGGAAGTCCAGCTCGCACCTGTGGGAGACAAGATAATCCATACCTAGGATGCAGGGGTCGTCCATGTCAGCCACGTAGACAGAGAGGAACTCTTCCTTTCCTCCGAGCTCAAACTTCACGTCCACTGGGCCTCTGAGCTCTGCGTAGTGTCCTGTGACTCCGCACAGTCGATGCGGCGTCTTAGGAAGCCGACGATGACACCACATCAGGCCGCATCAATGTGCGTTCCGAGCCTGTGTCGACGACCACAGGCCACAACACTCCGTCAACCTTGCCCTCCACTTGGCAGCTCGTCATGGTTGTTCTCCTGCACGTTGATATCTTCGGGTCATGTACAGGACAGACTGGTCGTTGTCCCCGTGAACCAGTCCTTCTTAGTTTCCCGAGTGGTGGTCCCTCGTTGGGGGCACAGTTTTCCTACACTCATTCTTCCAGTGCCCCTTTTCTCCACAGGTCCAGCACTTGGGTCCTTCTCTGGGCTTCTTAACGCCACCTTCATATTCCTTCTTCCTCTTATAGCATTCGTTCTCCTTGTGCCCAACGTACCTTCTCGGCAGTACCAGCACGTTCCTTGGAACCTGTCCGTGTCGCTGACAGCGCCCTTTCGTGCCCTAAAGTCAGAAGTCGAGTCGTCCCTGAAGCTTGACAAGCTAGACCTAACAAAGGACTCAAACTCCATGGCACGTGCCAGAGCTTCCTGCATTGATGTTGGCTTAGCTTGGTTCACTTGTATCTTCAGCTGAGGGCTGTCCAGGGCATCGATGAATTGATCACGCAGCAAAACCGTCAGCAGGTCAGGGGTGGGACCTGGGTATGCCTTGTGCGCCATGCTCTCAAGGTCCTGAGCGAGTTCCTGAAGAGACTCGCCGCGCCTCCTGTTGTGGGTTCTGAACCTAACCCTGAAGAGCTCGTTCTGGTGCTTGGTCCCATATCGTTGCTCCAGCGCCTGTGCCAACCCGCTGTAGCAGCCCTTTGTCGCATTGTCGAGCTGCGCAAGGACCTCCAGCGCCGCCCCTTTCAGGCTAGTGGCCAGCTGTACCGTGCACTCTTGGTCATCCCATCCGTTCCGAGATGCCAACAGCTCAAACTGAGCGCCCAGGAGACCTTGCCATCAAACTCCTGAGGCTTCTTTCTAACAGGCGAACCCAGCAGACTCATGGGGCTGGCGGAACTTCTTGCGGGGATAAACTCAGGCGAAACAGGGCTCAAACTACCCCGGACTTGCGTAGGAGAAGCATCTCGGGTACAACTAGCCCCTGCAAGCACTGGCTGTCCGTTTCCAGCCAAGCAGTCTTCAAGGGCCTTCACTCTGTCACTTCTAATATTTCTTTGTGTGTCGTCTCCGGTACCACCTCCATCTCTTGTTGAAGATTTGTGTGTTCTTTCTTCACTTCTATCAGGCGTTGTCCCAAGTTCGTGGTCACATCAGTCATTTCTCTTCGCACTGATTCACTTCCATCTTGTACTGCTTTTAGCTGTAGCTGTAATCCTGTGAAGCGATCTTCTAGCTGTTCTTTGAGTTCTTGGAGTGTTCCTTCTTGTTGTTGCTGTGCTCTTTCTTGTTGTTCTTTGAGTTCTTGGAGTGTTCCTTCTTGTTGTTGCTGTGCTCTTTCTTGTTGTTCTTTGAGTTCTTGGTGTGCTTTTTCTTGTTGTTCTTTGAGTTCTTGGAGTGCTCTTTCTTGTTTCTCCCCCTGTAGTCTCAAGGCTTCCAAAAGTTCAGTCAACATGTCGTCCCTCTGGGCAGCTTGGGAACGAGTCTCCATGGCGAAAAAACAAATGGCTACACTCCTGACGCCAATGTTATGCCGGACGTGTTACTTGGGTTCCGTGTCGCCGTCAGGAGACTCCGTGGGAGGGAGATATGTAAACACTTTGCACAGCTTCTGTAGTTTAATATTCTTCCTTAGTAGTACACTTCACTCTGACTCTTCACTTACCACTAGCTTACTATGACTGGGACTGGACTCCTCTCGCCCTCTTCTCCTATATATATCCAGAACAGTACAGTCTAGAATGTTACAGTATATTTTAGATCATACAAGAACATGTAGCAAAAGTATGTGCGAGTTGGCAACACTTCCCGCCTGGCGCCTGGCCGCGCCCCACGGGGCGCGGACGAGGCCTTGCTCCCCGCCCCCCTGCTCGCTCTTCCCGGAGCCTTCTAGAGCCCCATGGACGCCGGGGGAAGCTTCCAGCACAACAGTACTCTCCTGGTACTTTCCTCTCATCGTGTAAAGATTCGCCGTCCACCTAACTGTAGCCGCTATGACCAGCAATTAATTAAAGTACAAACAATCAAGGATAGCCCTTCTATCATAGTGTGAGGCTGCTTTGGTGCGAAGATGGGTCATGGTGGACTATATTTCTTGCCAAAAGGTGTGACAATGAATTCCGAAAAATACAAGGAAGTGTAACGCAATAGTCTAGCTGTGTGACAACTTTGTTATTCATGGGACCACGACATTCATGCACGACTCAGCCCCATGCCACACTTCTAAAACAGTGAAAAAACTCCTCAGCAAGAAAAATATCAATGCGTTGGAATGGCCTGGGAATAGTCCTGACATTAACCCAATCAAAAATGCATGGAAGTTCATGAAAGATAACGTGAAGAAGGGAAAACCCACGTCTCTCCCACACCTGCTTTTCTAGCTGTGCACAAGGTTACTTGAGTGACCCCCGCTTCGGCGGGGAGGGGGCGGAGCCAAGCCGGCTTCACTTCTGTGACGTCATGCCCTCTCCTTGTATATCCTCCTTCCTCCAAGCTGGGGAGGGTTGTCGCGATGCCTGACGCCCTAATGTTTGATAAATTTCGCGAAGGCGACACTGATGCACCCTAAAGCAGGCTAGCTGGTTCTCAGCATATAGGTATTGTTACGCCACCCCGTACCACACACCATCCACGGGCAGGCAGGCGGCGTGATCCCCACCAGAACAGCCACACGGGCACCAGTCACTCACAGCGGCCCACACAGAACACCGAGGGGAGCAGGAACGGGGCAGGGCACAAAGGATACACGTTGAACACTAAGTTCTAGTTTAATGACAGGTTCCTCACACAGTACAGCAACTTTCAAGGGCACAGAACAGTTAGTTAATCAGGCACAGTACAGGGGCACGGCAGACACGCACACCGGATGCACACAGCTCGCGAGCGGAGCAGCTCAACACTCTCTCAAGCCCAGACACGCGTCTTCTCCACTACCCCTCAGCGCCTCTCGCTCGCCACTCTCCACTCTGCCGACTCAGCACTTTCTGCCCGGCGGCCGGAGGCCCCGGGCTCCCCTCTGTCTCTCTTGTCCCAACAAGTAGAGTTGCACCATGCTGAGCTAACATTGCATCATGCTACAATTTCCTCACATTACACATACAATCATTCACATACAGCACATTCGTAACACTATCTCCCCCTTCAGAAGGCAGTCGACCCGGCTGCCCCAACATTCAACAAACAAAACATGAAATTAATCAAACTAATCAGTCCCCTGGGACATCACTAAAGTCTCTTAACCATCCCGGCCGACGCCTCTCTCGCCGAGGGCGCCGCTGGGATGCGGGCGGCGGCAGGCAGGCGGTGGCGCCCAGAGCCGCGTCGTCGGCCCCAGGTACTTGCTCAGGGTCGTCACTGACATCTGCCGCTTCGCCCGCACCGCCCATGTTCTCGTTCGCCCCGTGGTCAACCTCTGACACGTCCTCGTCGCTGCTGCTGGGGCCTACGTCCTCTCCTTCCTCACCATGGCCCCAGGGGCCAGGAGTAGCGCCCTGGACCGTGGTAACGCCACAGCCGGTCCACGTGGACAACAGACGGGCGCTTTCGTCCCCGTCGAATCCGGTAGGTGACGTCAGAGAGGGCTGCCACCACCGTGTACGGCCCCTCCCAGGGGCTCTGTAGCTTCGGCGAGAGCCCTCGTTTACGGCGGGGGTTATGCAGCCACACTCTGTCACCCACGGAGTACCTCACGTCCCTCATGCGCCGGTCGTATGCCTCCTTCATGGCCTGGCCTGCCACCTTGAGCTTGCCCCGTACGCGTCGGTGCACCTCAGCCAGGCTTTCCTGCAGTGCCGCTGCGAAGCCAGAGGTGACGGTGGGCAAGCTCACGTCGGGGGGCCGCCCCGTGGCCAAATCCACCGGTAGCCTAAGCTCCCGGCCGAACATGAGGCGGGCGGGCGTGTAGTCCGTTGCCTCATGCACAGCGGACCGGTACGCCATCAACATAGCGGGCAGCTTGACGTCCCAGTCTTCTTGGCCTTCCCCGCAATACTTGGCCAGCTGTTGCGCAAGGGTCCGATTGAAGCGCTCCACCATGCCGTCAGACTGCGGATGGAGGGGCGTCGTCCGGGTCTTGCGCACCCCCAACAGCTCGCAACACTCCCGGAACACTCGGGACTCAAACTCACGGCCTTGGTCAGAGTGCAGTTCCGCGGGTACACCAAACCGGGTAAAGAATTCATTCACCAGCACGCCCGCCACGGTCTCGGCCTCGTGGTTAGGGAGTGCATACGCCTCGGGCCACTTGGTGAAATAGTCCATCACCACACAGATGTACCGGTTACCCCGTGGCGTGAGAGGCAGCGGGCCGGCAATGTCCACGGCCACCCGCTCCATGGGCGCCCCAACGCAGTACACCTGTAACGGAGCTCGGTTTCTCTTGGCGGGGCCCTTCTTTGCACTGCACACGTCACACGCTCTACACCACTCGGACACGTCACTTCGCATTCCCACCCAGTAGAAGCGTTGACGGAGACGGCACAGGGTCTTTTTCTCGCCCAAGTGGCCACTGGTAAGTCCGGCATGTAACTCCCTCAGCACCTCAGCGCGCAAGGCTCGGGGCACTAATACCTACAACCCACGCGTCACCACCCACGCCGCTCAACGCCTCCCAGCGCTTTACTAACACACCTCTCTCGTCTACTCGCAAAGTTTCCCACTGATCTACTAGGCACTTGGTGGCGGGGCTCTCCACCGCCACTGCCTCCCAGCCGGGGCGCTCCCCGCCAGCCTCGAGCCACTGGATGATGGGAGCGAGATCAGCGTCCTCACGCTGCGCCTTACGCCACTTGTCATCCCCCTCAGCGACGCCCGCTAGCACCTGCAGGCGGAGGCACAGAGGGTCAGAGTCCTTCTGGACACAGTGTGAGCAGCCAGCCTCACACGGGCGTCGACTCAGACTGTCAGCGTTGCTGTGGACACGACCCGGGCGGTGGACGATGCGATAGTTATACTGCTCGAGACGCCCCAACCACCTCGCCAGCTGACCCTCCGGCGCCTTCAGCGTCTTCAACCACTGCAGGGCAGCGTGGTCGGTCCGGACGGTGAACTCAGCGCCGTATAGGTACGGGTGGAAGTGCTCGAGACTCTTCACCACCGCCAGCAGCTCCTTCCTCGTCACGCAGTAGTTGCGCTCAGGTCTACTGAACTTGGCGCTGTAGTAGGCCACGACGTGCTCCCTTCCGTCCTTCACCTGTGACAGGACCGCCCCGACGCCCTCGGCACTGGCGTCGGTGTCCAACAGGTAGGGAAGCTTCGGGTCCGGGTAAGGCAGGACCGGTGCCTCCACCAGTGCCTTCTTCAGGCCGTCGAACGCGGCCTGGCACTCCTCGTCCCACAGGAAGCACGCCCCTTTCCTGGTGAGCCGGTGGAGAGGGGCTGCCACGCTGGCGAAGTCCTGCACGAAGCGGCGGTAGTACGTGCACAGGCCCAGGTAACTCCTAACTTCCGCCACATTAGTGGGAACGGGCCACTTCTCCACCACTGCCACCTTCTGCGGGTCGGTGCACACGCCGTCCCGACTGACAACATGCCCCAGGAACGGCACCTCGTGCTGGAAGAGCGAACACTTTTTGGGGCTGAGCTTGAGGTTGGCCTTCCTCAGCCGCTGTAGTACCTCCTCCAGCCGCTCCAGCTCCTCCTCGAAGGTGCTCCCGAAGACGATGACGTCATCGATGTAGACGAGCGCTGTCTTCCACTGCAGGCCCTCCAACACCCTCTCCATCAGGCGCTCGAAACAGCCAGGGGCGTTGCAGAGACCAAAGGGCATGACGTTGAACTGCCACAAACCCTGCCCGAAAGAGAAAGCGGTCTTCGGCTTATCCTCCTCTGCCATCTCCACCTGGTGGTAACCCGACTTCAGGTCGAGTGTGGAGAACCACCTGGCCCCACCAGTGCGTCGAGCGTGTCGTCGATCCTAGGCAGGGGGTAAGAGTCCTTGACAGTCACATCATTCAGCGCCCGGTAGTCCACACAGAAGCGCTGCGTGCCGTCCTTCTTCTTAACCAGGACTACCGCTGAGGACCAAGGACTGTCTGACCGCTCAATCACCCCTTGCACCGCCAGCTCGTTAACAGTACGCTGCATTTCCTCCCGCCTGGCTGGTGCAATACGTCGGGGCGGGCTCTTGATGGGCCCACTATTTCCCGTGTTGATGCTATGCTTCACCAACCCCGTGCGGCCCAGATCCAAGTCACCCCTGCTGAACACGTCCGCGTACTGGGCCAGGGTGTGGCGCATCTTCTCCGTCTGCGCCTCCGTCAGGTTAGCGGCGCTCCGGTGCGCCAAATCCTCCAGGAAGTCGGGCAGCGGCCCCACAGCGGCCGACTCCTCGCTACCCGACGTCTCCTCTGGGCGCTCCACCTCCTCACAGGTGCCCAGCTTGGCACCAGCGGGTACCTTCCGGGCCTCGTCGGAGAAGTTAGCTACCAGCACCGTAACTAACTCCTCCCCCGCCCCAACGAGGCTCCGTCCGACTGCCACGCCGTCAGCCAGCCGCAGGTTTTCCGTGGGCTCCACCATGCCTTCCGCTCCACGCATCGCTCTGGACAGACGACACCGGACCCTGGCCTCCGTCCTAGGGGCAAGGTGCAGACGCTCAGCCGCGACTACCTCTGCACAGCCAACCTCCGGAAGCAAAGGCACGTCTTGACCGCGTACCCTCACCAGCTTCCGTCCGAGGTCGACACAAGCCTTGCTCTGCGTCAGGTAGTCGAGGCCCAGCAAACACGGCTCGTCCAGATCGGCGACGTACACCGGCAGCCGCTCCACAGCGCTGCCTACGCCGATACGAACCTCCACTGGGCCCTTGAGCTGCACACAGTGCCCCGTGACGCCGCACAGCCTCTGTGGCGCGTCCGGGAGTCGCGTGGCGGCCAGCATATCAGGCCGCACCAAGGTCTTCTCAGCCCCGGTGTCCACTGTCAGGCGGCATGGCTTCCCGTCCACTGAGCCCTCCACCTGCATCGCACTGGTTATCCGGCGGCAGCTTACGCAAGTCGGGGCCCGGGGACTGACGGCTGGGATTCGGCCCCCTTCTCCAGCCTGTCCGGGTTTCCCGCCTGCACTACCTCCTTTGGCTTGGGGCAGGCGCTCGAACGGTGGCCAGACTTGCCACAGTCCTTGCAGCAAGGCTGAAAGGCGTCGGAACTCAGTCGGTCAAGGGAACGCGTCCTTCGCTCCCTCGGACAACGACTGCGCATGTGCCCCTTCTTGCCACAGCCCCAACACGAGCCGAGAAAACCGTCCGGGCTCGCCTTCCTCGACGTCGCCTTCTTCTCCACCTTCGCCTTCCGGCCCCGGAGGTCACGGCGGGGCTGGGGGGC
Organism: Eriocheir sinensis; assembly: GCF_024679095.1. Classification (NCBI taxonomy): domain Eukaryota; kingdom Metazoa; phylum Arthropoda; class Malacostraca; order Decapoda; family Varunidae; genus Eriocheir; species Eriocheir sinensis. The sequence goes on from NC_066516.1 coordinate 2,376,769, forward strand.
CGCCCCTAGGCCGCTGGTCGTCTTCAGGAAGGCCTCGAATTCCAAGGCCCTCGCCAGCGCCACCTGCAGGTCCCCAGGGTGCGCCTGCTTAACGTAAATCTGCAGCTGCTGGTCGTGCAGAGCGTCAACAAAGAAATCGCGGGCCAGCACCACGATCATCTCTTCCGGGGCAGCAGGATACGACCTTCTGACCAGCGCTTCCACGTCCTGCGCCAGCTGCGACAGTGTCTCGCCGCGTTCCCGAGTCCGCTTCTTCAGGCGAGCTCGGTACACCTCGGCCTGAAGGTGGTGCCCGAAACGTCGCCGCAGGGCCTCCGCCATGCTCCCGTAAGAGGCACGTTGGGCCGGCGGCAGGTGCCCCAGCACTTCCACAGCCGGGCCCCGAAGCGCTGTTGCCAACTGCAGCGCCTTCTCAGCCTCGTCCCAGCCCTGGGCAGCAGCTAGCATCTCAAACTGGGCAACATAGGCCTCCCAGGCCACCTTCCCATCATACTCCGCCGGCTTGCGCCTCCCCGAACGGCGGGAAGCCGAGGGGCTGGATGGGGGAGAAAACGGAGCCCGTGGGCTGTGAGCCGGCCGGCATGGAGAGGGCGGCGGTGAAGGCGGCAGAGAGGCGGGGTGAGTGGGTCCGACTCTGGCGCCAGTTGGACCCAAGGGGGCAGCTCCGATGGCTCCCCAACCTCCTGCGGCAGCTGCTGGCTCTGACACAACGCTGCGAGGCCCCAGGGGTTCTTGCCAGGGGCCCCACGAGGACCCCAGCAAGTCCGTCACCCTGGTGCTTGCCGCCAGCACGCGTGACGCTTCTTGTTCCTCCCCGCGTGACGTTGCCAACTCTCGCCGCTGCCTCTCCGCCTCCACCTCCTCCCTCAGGCCCTGGACCTCGCCTTTCAGAGTCTGCACCTCTCCCAGCAGTTCACTCTTAACGCTGTCGCAGGCCTTGTCAGTGTACTGCTGGGTTTCCGCCTTCAGGGACGAGAGACTGCTCTGGAGGACCTCGGCAAGATGGCGTGCCCTCTCGTCTGCCCTCTGTTCTGCCCTCTCTGTTCTCTGATCCAATTCCTGCCTCAGACTGGCCAACATGGCAGCGAACAAGTCCATCTGGCCCGGCTTCACCTCACCCACGTCAGCCTCGGCCTTGCCCGTCTCCTCACCCTCACGGCGATCACTGGGGGACGCCATGACACTCGGCGCGCTTCACTGTTCACTTATCCCACTCCTGACACCAAGTGTTACGCCACCCCCCCTACCACACACCATCCACGGGCAGGCAGGCGGCGTGATCCCCACCAGAACAGCCACACGGGCACCAGTCACTCACAGCGGCCCACACAGAACACCGAGGGGAGCAGGAACGGGGCAGGGCACAAAGGATACACGTTGAACACTAAGTTCTAGTTTAATGACAGGTTCCTCACACAGTACAGCAACTTTCAAGGGCACAGAACAGTTAGTTAATCAGGCACAGTACAGGGGCACGGCAGACACGCACACCGGATGCACACAGCTCGCGAGCGGAGCAGCTCAACACTCTCTCAAGCCCAGACACGCGTCTTCTCCACTACCCCTCAGCGCCTCTCGCTCGCCACTCTCCACTCTGCCGACTCAGCACTTCCTGCCCGGCGGCCGGAGGCCCCGGGCTCCCCTCTGTCTCTCTTGTCCCAACAAGTAGAGTTGCACCATGCTGAGCTAACATTGCATCATGCTACAATTTCCTCACATTACACATACAATCATTCACATACAGCACATTCGTAACAGTATATATGTAAATATTTATTTTCTTTTATTAGCCTCTTCCATTTAGCGTAACCCGTTTCTGGGTCGTGATCTGTAGCAAGGTCCAAAGAAGAGACAGGTCAACGCACGCGCAGGTCTTGGGGTAGAAGGGGGGGATTATTGACGTCACAGGGTTCGTAGGCTGGAGGTCTGAGGTGACGAGCTGGGTCAGTTGGGTGGCTGCTGGGCAAAAGTTCACATCTCGCCAGCACCTCGCGCTCTCTCTCGTCCCTCCCTTCCTTCCCTCTCTCCTTTCCTTCCTTTCTTCCCTCCCTCCCTTCCCACCTCTCTCTCTCTCTCTCTCTCTCTCTCTCTCTCACTTTCCTACCCTGACTGGTTGTTGTTTCTGAAAATGCAATTATTTTTAACAATATTAGTGGATTCATGGTAACATGCAAACCTTCACATGAAAGAGAGAGAGAGAGAGAGAGAGAGAGAGAGAGAGAGAGAGAGAGAGAGAGAGAGAGAGAGAGAGAGAGAGAGAGAGAGAGAGAGAGAGAGAGGAAGACCTGACCTGACTTAGAAATAAGCTGTTAATACTCAAGTCATTACTGTAATTTTTTTCCTGCTTGCTGGTATTTTTATCTGCATGAATTTTTCTTCTAAATCAATTTATTTAACATATAAATTGAAGTATCTATAATAAATATTTATATTGTTTTCAAATGTTGAAGATATAAGACATGAGAGAGAGAGAGAGAGAGAGAGAGAGAGAGAGAGAGAGAGAGAGAGAGAGAGAGAGAGAGAGAGAGAGAGAGAGAGAGAGAGAGAGAGAGAGAGAGAGAGAGAGGATAATGATAATTGTCACAGTTACGCACTGCACAACTAGGCATTGTGGCAAATTTCGGCGCGACCCAGAGAGAGAGGTGCTGGCGAGATGTGAACTCTTGCCCAGCAGCCACCCAACTGACCCAGCTCGTCACCTCAGACCTCCGGCCTACGAACCCTGTGACGTCAATGCGCGGGTCATGACAATTATTGAGCAGCTCGTGCGTTGACCTGTCTTCTTTGGACCTTGATCTGTAGAGTCCCTCATAGAGTCCCGACAACCTAAGATTTGGACGCCATTATTAGCCCTGTGTTTTCGCCGCGCTTTTCAAACACTAGCACACACACTCGCGGCGAAAACAGCTAGGGCCAATAATATGGCGTCCAAATCTTAGGCTGTCGGGACTCTATCTATCAAGGGACTCTACAGATCATGACCCAGAAACGGGTTACGCTAAATGGAAGAGGCTATATATCTCATTTCTGCTTGATTTCGCAGGGATTTCATGCAAGAACGATTTTGGAAAAAAAAAAAAGCTTCGTACGTGGGCCCTGTGACCCCATATCTGCTAGCTGGCAACTCTGATTATACCTCATTACTATATCTGCAATAATAAATGAATGCAATGTATATCATTCGCACAGTCTGTGATCATTCGCAAGCCCTGTACGTGAGCTGATCGAGTGCCACGAGAGGGCAACAGCGTACTACCAGAATTGTCGTACTCTGCAGAACAGTATTTTCAGGTTACTGACCCATAACTATTGCAAAGAAACATTAATAATTAACAATTTTCACAATAAGTATAGCCTAAATGGATAGCGTTATTTTTGTGGGAACGACAGCTTTTGATCTGAAACCGATATTCTGGGAATCAGCTCGCAGTTGCAAAATAGCTCACAGAGAGTGGTTCTACTTTTTACTTTTTCTTGACTTCACTCACCGCTATCGTTTATTTGTCCTGCTGCGGCTGCAATACACGGTGCAATTATCAGAGCAACACTTTTAATCAGTTGAAGGCTTTATAGCAAACGAATATGGGAACTTTAGAAAAAAAAAAAAACTATACCCCCCCCCCCCACGTCAACATTCACTCATTTCCTGCCTGTTTGGTCAGTTAGCATGTGTTGTTGTCTTGCCAGCAATATAATTTAATTCAAAACATAACAACTGGATAAATTAAAACAAAACCAGGCATATATAGGCCTAGGTGTATATTCTCCAGTGCGCATGCGTAGTGGACAGCAGAGCGACTTATTTCTGCGAGGAGATATATTTCTGGTAATGCGCACCCGGACCAACGATGCCAGATTGTCTTACTCAGCCTCTTATATTTACCGACTTCCGACCCAAAAACTGTCTCGTGGACCCCAATAAGGAGATTCACTTATAATTATCGTTAAATTAGTTAATTCCTGATGTTTCTTGGCAATAGTTAGCGTCAAAAACCGGTAATTACTATTCTCAGTACGATAATCTGGCAACGGTGATCCGGACCCCCACCAAGAAGAAGAAGAAGAGTGACCATCACCGGCTGATCCACCACCACCGCCACCACCAGGTAACCTCCCCGAAAACCCAGGCTTATGGCTCTTTAACTATGCATACACGCGTTGCAAGGTGTGGTGCACAGCTTGGAACGCGTAGATTATGTCATGGGAAGCGCATTGACTCCAGGATGTGGGTGTCGGTAGTCTATAGGGTCGGTATTCTCACAGACGCTTCCATCTCTTGCAGCACATATTTCCAAAGGCCGAAAAGGTGATTAATCGGGTTTCACGGGTATTTTTTTCGTGTTCGTGGTACAGAAGAAGCGTCACACTATTACCAGGGTTATTAAACTACACCTGGAAATGCCCAAAACGCCTCCGAAAGCCTTCTCAAAAATGTGCACTTGAGGGCTGAAAGGTTTGAGAATCCGGGCATCGATCAGCTGGTTAAAGACTCGCCAATAACCAATGATTATGGCTTTTAAACTATACCTATACGCACACCATAGCTTGGAACGCGTAGATTATGTTGTGGGGAGCGCTTTGATTCAAGGACGTGGGGTTTGGTGCAGCGGGCATGGATCAGCTGGTTTGAGTCAATAATAGCTTTTGAGACAATAATAGCTGATAGTTTTAGGGACCATATTGACAGATATAATGTAATTCACGACTCAGCATGGGTTTATTAAAGGGGTTAAGATTCGTTTTAGGTCCGTGCCAGTATCTCATTACCTACCTTATGAAACACCAGTATCTCTTCATATATCTTTTCTACAAACCTTCAACAGTCATGGAAACGCTTTGAAAATCCAATTCAAGGACTTTTTTTTTACTCTTGAAAATATGGGATAATGTTTTTACGCGTCGCCTCCTCTGCTGGCATAGCGACGCTGCAAGCCGGTGTTAGAAATACCTCGGCTGAAATAAGTCACATATACATGAGGGGTCCAGAAGGGGTCGTGGGGCGCAGCCCCCCCCGTTAGTAGGTCGTAAAGTTCGGTTGGAGTAGTTTAAATATACTCCCCGACCCTAAGCCCTCTGTGAGCAATTTTGCAGCTGCGGCGGCTGCAGCGTCGCCGCGGCCAGCAGAGGAGGTGACGCGCTTAATTAAACATTATCCCCTATTTTCAAGAGGAAAAAAAAAGCCCTTGAATTGGATTTTCAAAGCGTTTCCATGACTGTTGAAGGTTTGTAGTAAAGATATATGAAGAGATACTGATGTTTCATAAAGTAGATTATGAGATACTGGCACGGACCTAATACGAATCTTTACCATTAAAGGAAAGTCATGCACAATGATGAGAGCTATGATGTAGTTTATCTTGATTTTAGTAAGGCCTTCGATATAGTATCTCACCAGAGACTTAAATAAGTCAGGGCTCATGGAATAAGAGGGAAGGTATTTAATTGGATTAAGGCGTGGAGTAGCGACTGGAAACAGGGTTACCATTAACGGTAAAAAATCCGAATGGGGTAATGTTACCAGTGGGGTTCCTCAAGGTTCAGTTTTAGGCCCGCTTTTATTCATTATCTACATCAATGGGATAACTAATGACATAGGTAAATTTGCAGATGACACCAAAATAGGATGCACTATTAGGACAGGGGAGGATGCTAGAGCACTGCAGGAGGATCTCAACAAACTGTCAGCTTGGTCAGAGAAATGGCAGATGAATTTTAACACCACCAAGTGTAGCGTACTTCACAGAGTTATAGACTAGAGAGTTCAACTCCAATCTCTCGCCACGGTGAGAGATGAAGCCACTGCTCCTGCCTGTAACTCTGTGGTCGGCCGCCATAGGGTGACAGATTGGCGACCTTTCCATGATTCCACATGTTTACACTTAACCACTATTAGCTAGCCACCATTATGATATTTTGGAAAACTGACCCGATGATCGTGTTGATGAGACATTGCTACATATCATGATTGCTAAGTTATTGCACTTAGGTATACGGTCAATTTACGGTTTCACCCAACCAACGATTTTCGGACATGGTTCATGTTTTTCTGGTGATAGATGTAGTGAATTGCACGATTTTGTCTACTTTTTGAGTTATGCCTTTTTTCAAGTTATGCCTATCCCCTGCCCTAATTGATCTTGGGGACCTGTGGGAACACGGGGTTTTTGGGTGGAGGAGCATGAAATCGACTAATATGCATTTCAAATGAGGTTGAGAAATCAACAGAATCACATAAGAACACCAATGAAAAGGCATAGCCTGCATTTGTTTTGGTGGGAGCGGCAGAGACGGCCATTGTGAGGTAAGCAGTGTTGCCAACGATCTGCTATGGGTGAGCAGTGTTGCCAACAATTTGCTACATTTAGCAAAGATAGCTGCGGCCACTGGAAGGTGAGCAGTACTGCCAACGAAGTGCTTCATAGCACAAGGGGGAGTTTTTCTGAGAAAATCGTTATTGAAATACCCTGGCCGAAGATTTCTAACTTTCCTAGATGGGATAGGCATAACTTGATAAGGGGTATAAAATGAAAAGTAGACAAGCGACGGAAAGTGGTACAAAATCGTTCAATTCACTACTTGTATCACCAGAAAAAGATAAAGAACATGAGAAAATCGTTGCTTTCGCCAAGTTCGGGAAATGAAAACCACAACGGCATTACCTTACTGGCCATATCTTGATGTTTTTTGTGGCGCTGCTGCTGCCTCTCCTTCCTATAAATACAAGGAAGTTTACAGTCTGGGCACCGTACTTCTAAAGGAAGGACACCATGACTTCTTCGTCGTCCAGATAAAATTGATTAATAAACTCCCCTTAGTTGTCCGTACAACCAGCACACGCCTTGGCCATCTTTAAACTGACTGGCAAACACTAACTTACTGCTCGAATGGACCACAGTTTCGAAACACCAAACACGGCATTTCTTTACAACTGCTGCTTCGCCCCACTCCGTCCCACGCTGGGTATTCCAATGGCCTAAACCGAATGTTGAATATATTTAAACTACCCCAACCCAACTTTACATAACCTAACCTCTAACTGAGGGGGGGGGGGGGGCAAGCTCCCCTCGACCCCCCTCTTAACCAAGGGGGGCTCTTGGGGGACCCGTGAGAATTCGGGGGGTTCTGGTGGGGGAGCATATTTAAATTATTCCAACCAAACTATGACCTAGCTAACTGAGAGGGGCTTCGCCCCCCTCGCCCCCCCTCCTAACCAAGGGGGGCTTGGCCCCTCCTGGACCCCCCCTCCCCAAACATAATGATCTAGGGGGATCCGTGAGAATTTGGGGGGTTCTGTGTGGAAGCATATTCAAATTATTCCAACCGAACTTTACGACCTAGCTAACCGAAGCCCCCCTCGACCCCCCCCCCCTCCCCAAACATAACGATCTTGGGGGACCTGTGAGAATTCGGGGGGTTCTGATGTGGAAGCATATTTAAATTATTCCAACTGAACTTTATGACCTAGCTGAGGTCGCCCCCCTCGCCTTACCTTTACTAGACGAAATATATATTGCAGCCGCCTTTTTAAAGGAGCAGTGATTAGCGTTATTTTTTAAATGATTGTTTCCCTTTTTTTTTTTTGCCATTGAGCAGTTTCCTTTGCTGTAAAAAAAAGAAATGGCAATGCTGCTCACCTCCCTGTGGCTGCAGGTATTTTTGCTAAATGTAGCGGATCGTTGGCAATACTGCTCACTTTATATGCTCGCTCCCACAGCGGATCGTTGGCAACACTTTTTTTTTTTTTTTTTTTTTTACAACAAGGCCACACCTAAAGTAAAAAAAGGAAGATCAAATACAGGAAGGAGAGGTGTCTGATACCCTCCTCTTCTCTTGAAAAGAGTTATAGTAGGAGGAGGAAACAGATGTGAATGATTGTTGTTCCAGAGTCAAGCTTGAGGGGAAAAAAAGTGTGAAGATGGGTTGACTCTTGCATAAGGGGTTTTTGGACAGTATAGGGATGAGCATAGTGAGAAGTGCAGTTAGCAAGTTCAGAAGAGCAGTCAGCATGGAAATATCGAGAAGATAGAAAGAGAGGCAACATGAATTTAAGAGGTAGAAGACTATCAGTATGAGGAGGAGAGCTGATGAGACGAAGAGCCTTAGCCTCCACTCTGTCCAGAAGAGCTGTGTGAGTGGAGCCCCCCCACACATGAGATGCATACTCCATAATGCTTACTTCAAAATGGCCGCCTCCGCCGCTCCCTTCAAAACAAATGCAGGCTATGCCTTTTCACTGGTGTTCTAATGTGATTCTGTTGATTTCTCGACCTCATTTGAAATGCATATTAGTTGATTTCATGCTCCCCCACCCAAAAACCCCGTGTTCCCACAGGTCCCCAAGATCGATTAGGGCAGGGGATAGGCATAACTTGAAAAGAGGCATAACTCGAAAAGTAGACAATTGCGACGGAAATGAGGTACAAAATTTTGCAATTCACTACATCTATCACCAGAAAAACATGAACCACGTCAGAAAATCGTTGGTTGGGTGAAACGGTAAATTGTCCTGGTATACCTACAATAAAATAATGAGAAAAAATTATGGTAGTGTATAAACATTTTTGTTCACCTTTTTTGCTTCAACTCCTTGTCATTCATGAACTTTTTATTGCATTAGATTTTCGTTTACAGTTTCAAATTCAGCACATTTTTCCGATTCAGATGGTATATGACATGTACCAATGTAACAATAATCAGTGGGTAGAAAATGGACAAAAAAATAACAAGTCTATCTGATAGAGGATCGCCGAGGAGCTGGTAACTTGATAATAGCAGTAGCAGACATAACTCTGTGATGTTAAATTTCTCTTTGTCTCGCCATCCATCACCCTAAGATGGCCGCCAGTTGCTTCAAAATCCAGGCTCTGAGAACCCTCTATGTATATAACTCTGTGAGTGTACTTAGTGTAGGAACACGCAACCCATTACACGGGTATAGTTTAGACTCCACAGCGATAGGCAGATCAGAGTGTGAAAGGGATTTGGGAGTGTTAGTGAACTCTGACCTAAAACTAAGGAAGCAATGTATTAGTGCGAGGAATAGGGCCAACAGGGTATTAGGCTTTATTAACAGGACGGTAACCAACAGGAGTACAGAGGTCATCCTCAGACTATTTAGCGTTAGTTAGGCCACACTTAGATTATGCTGTCCAGTTTTGGTGCCCACACTACAGAATGGACATCAACTTGCTAGAATCAGTTCAGAGGAGGATGACCAAGATGATTCAGGGGCTGAGAAACTTCCCATATCAAGATGGGTTAAAACATCTAAACTTACATTCACTAGAAAGACGAAGAGTGCGGGGAGATCTGATAGAAGTATTCAAATGGGTCAAGGGTTACAACAAAGGCGATATAAGTAAAGTACTGAGAATTAGCCAGTAGGATAGAAACGCAGTAATGGATTTAAATTAGAAAAGTATAGATTTATGAGAGATATAGGCAAGCATTGGTTTAGTAAGAGGGTGGTGGGGGAATGCAATAGACTCAGCAATCACATAATTAATTCAGGGACGATAGCTTGTTTTAAGAGTAGACTGGATAGCTACATGGACGAGGATGACAGGTGGCAGTGAGGTGTGAGTGCAGTAAGGAGACAGGGTACTGGAGCGTACACCCGTACCGAAGGTAAACGAGGATCAAGCCTCTACCTGTAACCCCTGAAACTACACCTCACCCATCGTGAGTAGTTGGGGGGATTCTGGAGCTGCCCTGTGTAGGCCACCCGGCCTCTTGCAGTTTCCCTATGTTCTTATGTTATAGATTTACCAATAACCAATGATTATGACTGACTGACAAAGTCCCGTACAAAAGACTGACATTAAAATTGAAATACTACGGTATTTCAGGACCTATTCTTCACTGGACCACTGCATTTCTTACTAACAGGACTCAACGCGTTCTTATTGACGGGTCTTCATCTGACACTGTCCCTGTTTCTTCAGGTGTCCCACAAGGCACCATTCTAGGCCACCTTCTTTTCCTCCTGTACATTAACGATCTTCCACTCTCAACACTTAACTCTTCCACTAGATTACACAGTGCAAACAGTCAACGTACTCGTAACACACACATCCATAATTACCAAACTCTATTAACCCGGATACCAGAGGGTTTAATATATATATATATATATATATATATATATATATATATATATATATATATATATATATATATATATATATATATATATATATATATATATATATATATATATATATATATATATATATATATATATATATATATATATTCACACACACATATACATTCATATACAGTAAACCCTTGATATAACAGACTAATTAGGGGGGTAACGTGGTCTGTTAATGCCAAAAGTCCGTTATAAGAGGCAAAAATAAATAAAAAATGTAAAATAATACCAACGAGCCTAATAAATGTAGGTATATATTTTTTTATTGTGTATGTTGTGTGCACATTGTCTGTATAGCTGCATAGCACACTTAGCGATGGACTGCGAGGCATTAAAGGCTGCCAGGTTGGTGATGGGGCCCTGCAATGGGGCCGTATTGTGACGGGAATGGGCAAAATTTTACAAGTGCGTCAATCCCGTACTGGTAGACGAAACATTCTTTTTTGTAGTTTTCGGTGTTATGAAATAATCTGATAACTGTTTCTGTCACAAATCATTAACCCTTAAAGTACGGGTGGCGATATATTTCTCTGGAAGCTGTGCACGGGGAAAATTTAGACATTTAAAAGAGGTGGAAATGGTGTCTTTCTTCTTTGGAGGAATTGTATATTCATCTAGTATATATGGAGGTGTAATAAAACTTCTCTCCTAATAATAATAAAATAGTTATGACAGCCGAAAATATTGCACATTTTCTCGTGGCCGTGACCCATCGAGTGGAAGCACCCCACTCTCTCTCTCTCTCTCTCTCTCTCTCTCTCTCTCTCTCTCTCTCTCTCTCTCTCTCTCTCTACCTACCTACCTACTTGCCCCTCCCTCCTCTGTCAATGTCACTACCATAGCAGCCATCAGAGTCACTGTCACTTTGATTTGCCCGCACTCAACTTCCGCCTGGAGCAGAGGAACTGCTTGACGTGTCACGAGACATGCCAGATGTATTCTGCACAAGAGTGGAAAATGATCTGTGACCTTCGGTAGGGCGCGCGCTGAGACGAATGAGAGTGTGTATGGATGCCAGATGCCTCCACCATTCTTCTGAGTCAAGAACTGGCGGTATATTTGAAATGTATGGAGCGTAGAGTGTGATGATTATATATATGATCCCCGTATGGGTGGGGCGTGTAGTAGCGCACTTATATATACGATCGTCGTAATGTAAGGGTTAAATGATTGACTTTTCAATGCCTATTGTACACCTGCCATAGCCCGCAGCTGCAGCCGCAAAATAACTCTCGGAGAAAGATGTTCAACTTGCTTACTGATACTGTGTTTCACTCACTGCTCACAAAAATCACAAGTGGACAAACTAGAACACAACCAGGCAACTTAATGTTTTTCTGCCGTGTATTTCCTCAGTGTGCATGTATGGTGGACAGCAGAGCGACTTATTTCTGCGAGGATATATTTCTCGCAACACCGGCCCACACCGACCACGCACGCCACCGCAAATGTCCCGTCCCGCACTGTGTATTTACGCACCCCACACCGAGTGTCTAATAATTTTACTAACGAAACATAACTTACCCTAACCTACATAACTGGGGGCTTAGCCCCCATCTACCTCCTAAAGCTTTATCAGTACAGGCCGACACTCACAAACACCTGGCTATTTTCGATATACATTTGTGACCTCTGGATTGATGCATATGACTTTTTTTTGTGGTATAAATACATTCTTCTTTTGAATGGAAAGCACGAGAAGGAAAATATTTCATCATGTGGACTGAATAAGACTACGGTAAGCGAAGGATGGGGCAGCAGATAAAGGGAGGAGGGCGAGGTGGCTACTTTACACTATAGTAGTTACTGGAAGCAAGTGGTTCAAAAACTATTCTTGGTCAGTTCCCATGGATTTCTGACCGTCTAACCCTGTCCATTATATCCGAAATCTGTTATAAGCGGGTCCGTTATATTGAGGGTTTACTGTATACATGTAACAGGGCCTTTGGTTTCCTTAGATATTTGTGATTACAAGTATGCATTTATTTACCAGCTAATATGGTCTTAATTGCAGTTATCAGTAGTATGTTAAAGGTAAGGTGAGGTGGGTACATAAGCTACAGCTGCGCGTGGCTGTGGTATTCATCTCCAATCCGTTGGCCCTTTGACCCTGTGGTAGATAGGAGCCAATTATACATTGGGACACAGGCCAATGTGAAATCCAGGATTGTCAGTTTACCTTCCCCGGGTTTCTCCAGGTACCCATTTATTGACCAGCCTGAGAGGGAGTATGAACAGCTGAGTGAGCTGCATGCCACCTGCCCGGGCCGGGATTTGAACCCAGGCCCGTGGAGTTGTAGCCAAGTACTCTAACCACTACTCTATGGAGGCACTTAATATTATATTAGCAGCAAATATTTTCATGACTACTAAACCATGTTATAATGTTTGCACTTATTTTACTTCAGGATGATTGTGACCAGGGTTATCCCAGAAGTTCGATCCTTGCAGACAGCTCTTCGTCGCAATTATGGAGTATCAGCTGTCATGATGAAAAAGGTCGCAGATCCCATCCAGCAGCTTTTTGTTGATAAGATCCAAGAATATAGCAAGAAGAGCAAGTATGTAGAAGTCTTACTAACTTGTTTTATTACATAATATTTCATATGCAAGAGGCAGAAAGTATTCTGAGGGTAACTGTCAGATAGATGTGAAACATGTCATTCTATAAGGAAAGGCACACAGTAAGGAAAGCAGCAGAAACAATCTTACCAAGTATGTGAAGTTTATATGGTAGACAGGTGCATAACCACATTTCTCAATGTTTGTTATTGGTAAGTGAGACTCGCATTAAAGATACAGTTGAAATATATGCAATGAGCATATTTGCACAGAGATTGATAGGCAACAAGTGAGCTTAACCGTTAGTTGCCAATGATTGCTTTTGGCCCTAGAATTCACCTTTTTTTGGTACACAAAAGCTAGACAAGGAAAAAAAATAGAAAGACTGAAAGATGGAAATAAGATAATCAAAGATCCTAAACACATGACTGAGCTGCTAAACAAGAGGTTCCAGCAAGTTTTTACAAAAGAATCGCAATTTGATGTACCACAAGATGACAAGATAAATGTTCATATGGATGAAGTCATAGTAACTAAAGAGGAGATATATAAAATAATGGAGGAGCTGGAAGAGAGAAAAAGCAATAGGACCGGATGGAGTCTCAGGTTTTATACTTAAAGAATGCAGAAATCAACTGGTTGGACTGGTATATGATATACAGTGCTCAATATCAACTGGTAAATTATCAAAGGAATGGCGGAGGGCCGAGGTGGTCCCTCTACATAAAAGCGGGAAAAAAAGAACCTCTGAACTACAGACCAGTATCTTTGACCAGTGTAGTTTGTAAAATATGCGAGAAAGTGATAAAGAAACAGTGGACGAAATTTCTAGAAGAACAATATAATTACAGAAAAACAGTATGGCTTTAGAAAAGGGCACTCATGTATAACAAACTTACTGAGCTTTTACTCAAGAGTGACAGACACAACACAGGAGAGGAACGGATGGGTAGATTGCGTGTACTAGGACCTGAAGAAGGCTTTTGACAAAGTTTCACACACAAGACTACTATGGAAGCTGGAAAATAAAGGAGGATTGAAAGGGAAAATGAAAAACTGGATGGAAATTTACTTAAGGGGAAGAGAGATGAGAACAATGGTAAAAGACATGAAATCAGAATGGAGAATTGTAGATAGTGGAGTGCCCCAAGGATTGGTACTGGCACCAATACTTTTCCTAGCATATATAAATGATATGCCAGAGAAAGTAAGCAGTTACATGAGCCTGTTTCCAGATGATGTGAAACTGCTGAGACATAAGAAACAGTAAAGACTGAAATTCTGTAAGAGGACCTGAATAAGATTTGGGACTGGAGTATGAAATGGGAGATGGAGTGGAGTTCAATGTGAAGAAATGTCATGTAATGGAAATGGGAAAGAGTGAAGGGAGAGTGACAATACAGGATAATCAACAGTCTGAGAGTCATGTTAATAGGATATTCGGTGATAAGTATAGAATGGTAAGAAATATAGGATTAGCATTCCACTACGTGGACAAGGATATGATGAAAAAGATGACCACTACGATAAGACCAAAATTGGAATATGCGGAAACTGTGTGGTCTCCCCATAAGAAGAAACACCAAAAAACTAGAAAGAATACAAAGGATGGCAATGAAAATGGTTCCAGAACTGGAGGGATTGTCATATGAAGAAAGGTTAAAGGAAATGGACCAACCTACACTGGAACAAAGAAGAGAAAGGGGAGACCTAATACAAATTTATAAATTATTGATTAAAATGGAAGAAGTAGACAATGAGGAGTTACTACTAAGAGAAGGAAGAAACACCAGAAACACACGATGACACAGTAAAAATTGAGGAAAGGAAGTTGCTTGAGATGACATAAAGAAATATAGCTTCCCACAAAGAAACATAGAGGTTTGGAACAGACTAAGTGAGGATGTAGCATCAGCAAAGAGAGAGTGTGTGTGTGTGTAAGCTAACCGAGTGGGAGCTAGGCTGTGGGTGTCATCTGCTACAACCTAAGGGGCCATGATGCATGGGAATATGTTCATGTGTACATGTGTGTGTGTGTGTTTAGGATGCTTACACATGCTTGTGTGTGTGTTTAAGATGCTTACACATGTTTGTGTGTGTGTGTGTGTGTGTGTTACACATGTGTGTAAGTGCATGTACATGTGTGTGTGTTTATAGTTGACGCATTCACTGCATGAGGACTATAGTCTGGCAAGTTCAACCATTCAGTACAGATCAGTGTTGCCAACTCCTCCGTAGCACTTACGGCAGAACTTGCCCATAAAAGTGGCCCCAAACCACCAATTCAGAGCGGTAAACATGGGAAAAACACTTGGAATCTGGCGACCACTCTGACCAACTTACGACTAGTCAGTCAGAACCAATCGAGGTCGTAAGTCGACAACCACCTGTACTTCTTGAAAGTATTCTTGAATACATTCATAATACTTTTCATTAAAAAATACCTTCTGAACATAACTGGGATAGCACTGTTCTAAAGTTATGCAACCGTAAAATGAGCTCATGGACCTGTACTATACACGAGGATTACACGTCTGCCCAGGAGTCTGGAGGTGTCAGAAACAGCGGCTGTTATTTCTGATTATAAATTCTGAAATATTTGTCAGATTATTCACAGAATATGAATACTTTCCCTTGTATTCGAATATGAAAGAGTGTACTTTGATTTCTATCAATAATTGTTTGCATACGAATATGAATACACCCAAATACAGTATTAGAATGTATTCAAATATGAATTTATGATTACTTAATTAATTGAGAGAGCAGAGATAAGATGATGCATCACAATAATTGGTTTTGAACAAGTTACTTTTTGTTATGCAAGTTGTCAACTGACTACAGCTTGTGGTGCACAAATTAAGTCAAATGAAAGCAAATACTCTATAAAGGCTGCACGAGTTGTTGGTGAGAGGAATGAAAAGGATGATCAATAACATAACATTATTAGTTTTTAGTATCAAACATCTAGAAGTCTCTGTAATTTACTTGGGTTTAACCAATTTGACTTGACTACTGCTTGGGAAGTTTTTTCTTAGTCTGTTTTTTCAATAAAAAATGATAAATAAATGCACCATTGCAGGACTGCTGGAGGGAAGTTGGTGGATGCCACACCTGCAGTAGATAAACAACTACAGCAAGAGCTGGACAAAGTTGCCCGGCAGTATGGAGGTGGAGCAGGTGTAGACATGACCAAGTTTCCCGATTTCAAATTTGAAGGTAAGATTCTCAGCTTTTCTGCAGTTTGAAATTCCCCCCTCCCCCCCTCATTTATACATATATATGGACTCACAGTTTGCTCCATGATTTATTCCCTTTGCCCTCTACCCTTGCTTGAAGCTTGGCATTGGAGTAGTAGGTTCCTACGCCTTGCAGGAGGAAGACCAGGCTGGGGCATGGGGCCCACTTGACGGGCAGAATAGTTCTTGGACAGCGAGAGATCGTGTATTGAGTTTCAGTTCTGTGTTAGCCATTTCAAGTCATTATTATTATTCTGTTGTGATTATTGAAGTAACTTTTGTTATGTAGGAGTGAGAGTGAGGGGACAGGTTTCTATGAAGAGATATGAGTGGTTGAGTATTACAGTACAGTAGCGAGGCCAGCCACATGAACAGAGAGAGACAGTCTCTCAGCACATGCCATCGAGAGGAGATGTGTTTCACATTCTCTCATGTCCCACTTCCTTTTTTTAAGCCCTTGTGGCATTTCTAATAATTTGATTGTTGTACTTATTGTTTTGAAAGGAAGTTAAGTGAGGCTGGTAGTTCAGTCTATTCATTATACTTGTTTAGTTTTGAGGTTTGTAGGGGTTGATGGCTGGCGTCTGTGAGTTCCACGGAAATGTAGAGCCATGACAGAGATGGATGTGATGGACATGAATGGAAAAGTCATAACTTAAGTCAACTTTGTGAGGAACAGTTTCCCTTTTCCTACACACACACACACACACACACACACACACAAGACAAGTGGGAAGAGTTTCTAAAGCTATTTGAATTCTAAAGTGGAGCACATCTTGTCTCACACTCCCTTCACTGAAATCTCCATCTTGGGAGATTTCAATGTTCACCATCAGCTTTGGCTTTCATCCTCTTCCACTGACCAGCCTGGTGAACAAGCCTACAACTTTGCTTTCCTCAACGACCTAGAGCAGTTGGTTCAGCACCCTGTACATATTCCCGACCGTCTTGGAGACAGGCCCAACATTCTAGACCTCTTCCTTACCTCTAATCCTTCTGCTTACTCTGTCAAACTGTTCTCTCCGTTGGGCTCCTCCGATCATAACCTTATTTCTGTTTCCTGTCCTATCGCTCCTGTACATCCTCTGGACCCACCGAAGAGGCGATGCTTCTGGCATTTTACTTCAGCTCGGTGGGACAACCTGAGGATGTACTTTTCTGACTTCCTGTGGAATGATTACTGCTTCCAGGAGAGAGACCCCTCTGTGTGTGCCCAGTGCATCTCAGAGGTGATTGTCTCTGGAATGGAGGCATACATTCCATGTTCTTTCTATACTCCTCATGCTAAAAAGCCTTGGTTTAATCATGCTTGTTCTCGTGCTATTAATGATAGAGAGGCAGCTCACAAAAGGTACCAGAGCCTTCAAACTCCCGCTTACTATGACCTTTACATTTCAGCCCGGAATCGTGCCAAATCTATTCTCCAACTTACCAAAACTTCTTTTATCAATAGAAAATGTCAACACCTTGCTTCTTCTAATTCTTCCTGTGACTTGTCACTTCTGGCATCTAGCCAAAAATATCTCCTCCAATTTCACTTCTTCCTCTTTCCCTCCTCTCCTTAACCTTACTGATAGTCTTCTACCTCTTAAATTCCGTCGCGATGTTGCCTCTCTTTCGATCTTCTATTGATATTTCCACACTGACTGCTCTTCTGAACTTGCTAACTGCATGCCTCCCCCCTCCCGCGGCCCCGCTGCACATGACTTTCTACTCATGCTCATCCCTATACTGTCCAAACCCCTTATGCAAGAGTTAACCAGCATCTTCACTCTTTCATCCCTCACTCTGGTAAACTCTGGAACAATCTTCCTTCATCTGTATTTCCTCCCTCCTGCCTACGACTTAAACTCTTTCAAGAGAAGGGTGTCAGGACACCTCTCCTCCCAAAATTGACCTCTCTTTCAGCCATCTCTTATGATTCTTTTTTAGGAGCAGAGAGTAGCGGGCTTTTTTTGTTTTTTATTATTGTTTCCTTTTTTTTGTGCCCTTGAGCTGCCTCCTTTGTTGTAAAAAAGAAAAAAAAAATACAAGGAAGCCGAGAATAGATATGTCCCAAAGGTAACCAAAAAGGATGTTGGTAAAAAGGAATGGTTTATCAAAAGATGCGAGGCAGCTAGAAAGAGAAAGGAGGAAGCTTGGAAGGGATGGAGGAGACGAAGAAGAATCAACTCGTGGAACGATTTCAAACAAGCAAGTAACGAACATACAAAAATTAAAATAGAAGAAAAACGGAAATATGAAAAAGATATAATAGACAAGTGCAAAGATCAACCTAAACTATTCTATAGACATTTTAATGGCAAATTAAAGAATAAATAAAACAATTGATAAACTGAAAATGGATGGAACTACATATGAGGACCCAGCAGAGATGGCAGAAGTGATGAACAATAGCTTTCATAGAGTTTTCACCAAAGAAGACGAATTCGTACAACCACTGGGGCAGGAAAGAGGAAGGGTTATGCAGGAGATACAGTTAATGGTGCAGGAGGTCAAGGAAAGCTTAAACAAGCTGGATGTGAGAAAGGCGACAGGGCCGGATAGAGTATCTGGGTGGATCTTGAAAGAATGTAGTGAGCAACTTGCAGAGAAACTGCACTCCATAATGAGTGCCTCCCTGAGTGAAGAAAGGGTACCACAGGATTGGAAGAGAGCAAGCTTAGTAGCAATTTTTAAGGGAAGCAAGAGAGAGGACCCATTAAATTACAGACCGGTATCACTCACTAGTGTGGTTGCGAAGATATGCGAGAAGCTGATTAAAAACAGGTGGTTGGATTTTTTGAAAGTTGAGAAAATTATCTTGGATTGTCAGTTTGGATTCAGGAGATCTTGTGTCACCAGCTTGTTATGTTACTACTCAAGGGTGACAGATTTATTACAAGAGAGAGAAGGCTGGGGAGATGGAGTGTACCTGGATTTGAAAAAGGCATTTGACAAAGTACTGCACAGAAGACTAATTTGGAAAATTTAAAATAGGGGTGGAGTGGGTGATGGACTGATTAAGTGGATGGAGGACTTCCTAACTAACAGGGAAATGAGGACAGTAATTAGGGATAGGGTTCCCAACTGGTGCCCTGTGATGAATGGGGTCCCACAAGGTTCAGTGCTGGCGCCAATAACGTTTGCTGTTTATATAAATGATATGGTGGATGGAGTGACCAGCTATGTGAGTTTGTTTGCAGATGATGCAAAGCTATTGAGATGCGTGAATGATATGAAGGACTGTGAGGCATTGCAGAAGGACTTGGATAAAATATGGGAGTGGAGTGGTACATGGCAGATGGAGCTCAACCTTGGGAAATGTAAAAAAAATAGAATTTGGAAGGAGCAGTAGAAGATGTGAATACGTTTATAAGATGGGAAGTGAGATATATGCAGAGGAATGGAAGAAAAAGATTTGGGAGTGACTATCTCAGAGAACATGTCACCGGACAAACACATCAACAGGATAATGGGACAAACTATGAATTTCCTGAGGAACATAAGGACGGCATTTGTGTATTTGGACAAGATGATGAAGAAAATAATAGTTACAATGATAAGGCCAAGGTTGGAGTATGCAGCAGTGGTCTGGTCTCCTCATGAAAAGAACATAAATAAGCTGGAAAGAGTGCAGAAAGTGGCAACTAAGATGGTACCGGAACTTAGTGATCGGACGTATGAGGAGAGACTCGATAGCATGGGGCTCACAACCCTGGAGAGAAGAAGAGAGAGAGGAGACGTGATAGCGGTGTACAGGGTGGCGAGCGGGATGGAGAATCTGGACAGAGAGGACCTGTGTGTGTGGAACAAGAGAACATAGAAAGAAGTTGAGGGCAACCACATGCTGGCGAGATGTGAAAAAGTTTTGCTTCCCAAACAGAAGCATTGAGCTATGGAATAGACTGGAGGAGGAGGTGGTTTGTGCAAGAAACATTCATGATTTTAAGGAAAAGTTAGATAAGAGAGGATATGGCGACGGGACAGCGAGAGCATAGCTCTTTTCCCGTATGTCACAACTAGGTAAATAAATACACACACATGCACATCTTTACACATATTTACCTAGTTGTATTTACAAATAGGTAAATACACACACTAAAAAGCCATGGTTCAATCATACTTGTTCTAGTGCTATCATAGATTGAGAGGCAGCTCACCAAAGATACCC
The DNA here is from genome assembly GCF_024679095.1 of Eriocheir sinensis. Taxonomy (NCBI): domain Eukaryota; kingdom Metazoa; phylum Arthropoda; class Malacostraca; order Decapoda; family Varunidae; genus Eriocheir; species Eriocheir sinensis. Next base: position 2,396,879 of record NC_066516.1, read on the forward strand.
GAGACTTCACACTCCTGCTAATCACGATCTTTACATTTCTGCCCAGAATTGTGCCAAATCAAGTCTTAGACTTACCAAAAACTCTTTCATCCATAGTAAATGTCAACTCCTTGTGTATGTATGTATGTGTATTTACAGTTCTTTTGTTTTATGGGCAATCATATATACCTACGTATGTAGACTATATGTATATGTACAGTTGTGGGACACAAGTGTTGATACAGTTTCCAAAATGTTTCGGACGCCCCTAGCGAAAGACGGCAACTATCCAGCAGAGCTGCATTCGAGTTATATAAGACGTATGTGTGTCTGTGTGTGAATGTGTGCGAGGATCAAGAGTGTGTGTGGGGGTGAGAGAGATACTACTTAAGGATTTTTCTTACGAAATTGTGAGCATCAACTGCACGACGATTATGTTTCTTTCAAAAATCTGTTATGAATGCTCTTGTTTCCACTAGTGCACGCTCTGTAATAAGATTTTCTGCATTCCATAAGTTAAATACTTGCTTGGCTTTGGTCGTCAGTGTGCATTCTGGAGAGAGAGAGAGATTAATTTATTTTAAGAAAAAAAAAGTCACTGCAAAATAATAGCCTAGTTTTCTTAAATGCATAATAATAACTTAGTATTTGTAAATGCAAAGCAATAGCCTAGTTTCATAAATGCAAACAAATCGCTTAGTATTCATAAATGCAAAATAATAGCTTTGTATTTCAATTCAAATCATATAGCCTTTTCCATTTAGCGTAACCCGTTTCTGGGTCATGATCTGTAGAGTCCCTTGATAGATAGTCCCGACAGCCTAAGATTTGGACGCCATTATTGGCCCTGTCTTCGCCGCGAGACCGTGTGCTAGTGTTTGAAAAGCGCGGCGAAAACACAGGGCCAATAATGGCGTCCAAATCTTAGGTTGTCGGGACTCTATGAGGGACTCTACAGATCACGACCCAGAAACGGGTTATGCTAAATGGAAGATGCTAATAATAGCCTACTAGTTTCCTAAATGCGCTGGCTGGAATGGTCGATGACGTCATTGCATAACAGTCAAGCAAGAGTTAAATGGTGGTATCATTATATATTTTTAGACCATATCAGAATATTTGTGCGCTTTATCAATGTTTTCTTCGTATTTTCTTAACGAGGACGTTGCAGGAATGAATACAACATTTATTCAAATGCATAATAGCATTGTAAACAACTTTAGCTGTCCCTGACTAAATTTGAATGAAGTGTAGAGACATTTTCATCCACGAATTAAAAATTTGTTATCAGTGTGCATAACTGACAAATTCATATCTAATAAATTATGGAGAGTGTACATGTAGTGACATATCTGAACATTAGCCTCTTTCCATGCGGTGTATATATTTTAAAGTCGGGGCCGGTGAACGAAACTCAGTGGACAATGTGTCAACACTTGTGTCCCACAATTGTACGCGTGTTTGTGTGTGTTTGCCTATGAGTGGGCACTTGTGTGTGCGAGTGCATGCACACTGATGTATCTTATATCTTATAAACATTCCCTATATTTTGCCTCTAAGGTACAAAAAATGTCAATCAGTCGGGGCAGTGCCACTCATATAGCATCTTTCCCATAAGAACATGTATTCCTACTACACAAGCTCATGTGTCGCCGACATAGTCTTGTAATAGGGGTGCCTGCTGTATTTATATATATTGGTGGCCAGGCAAGATATTTTCTCAAGGCAATGAGGTTGAAAGCTGTAGTGCATTTTCATTTATTGATTTTCTCATATACAGCTTCTATTTACCGTATATATTTGCGGTGGTGTTCTGGGAGTTTTTTTAGGAGTTCTCCGTAGGACAGCGACGTTTTGGAACTGGCTTATTCTACCTTCAGGCTGAATCTGGTTTCTTTTCATGGGAGGCAGCTTAGATAGTATATAGTCAGATGGACCAGGCATGGGGGGGCAGAGTTAGTCAGCTAGGCTGGCCACTCATTGGCTGGGTCTTTTGTTAGACTTATGGCGTTTTGATGATAGATGGATCTGAAAGTCATTGACTTCTGTGTTTAGTAGGTTGTTTTGTGAGTATATAGATTGCCTCTAGGAAAATGAGGCAGCTGGGTCTTGCTCTCTGTTGATTATTTCAGTTTTCTTGTTTAATTCTTTTTGTGTAAAGCAGGAGTTATGTAGGATGGTGTAGTGGGTTTCTGTTGCTCTTTCCCAGGTGACAGGTCAGGCACCTCGAAAATCTGGTCTATGTCATTCCAATGTATAAGTGAGATCCACACTCCTCACTGTTGCTGGTGTTTGTAAATAACATGGTTCTCTTCAATGGGCATTTTGGTCGTGGGTGGTTGGTTTTGGAGGAGGAAGATCACTGTTCTTCTAGTCTTGTAAAAGATTATGAAGGTGATGTGTTTTCTGGGTCTGTAGGGCATACTTTTCTGTGCACAATGTCCTGTAATCAGCACTTGTGTGGCTTCTGTGGTACAAACTTAGTTCGCTGGTATGCTCACCTCAACATCAGTACACCTTTAATCAGCAAACAAAGGTTATACTATAGAAGCCACATGAGTACCAGTTACAAGACTGATGAAATCATTAAAGACATTGTGCACAGAAATGTATGCCTTACAGACCCAGAAAACACATTACCCTTATCATCTATTAACTAGTACTAGATTTTTTTTTCTTCTGCCTATAGCTCTGGTGGGCTTTCTTGGTAGGGCCTAATGATCGGCCCCACCCTGTTGTGGCACAGGCAAGTGTTTATAGTGGCGCCATCTTGCATTGGCTCATGCTGCCCCCCAGAGTTCATCTTTGATCCTATTATCTAGAGTCCGGGTTGATAGGTGGTCTTCAGGACAGCATGTGGGTAGTCTGAGGTCACTTGGCAGTGACTGAAAAATCCCAGCTTGTGGCACTGGGTGGGGCGCAAACCCGCGTCATCCTGGATGCGGCACTGTCATGCTATCCACTCAGCCACTGCATAGCGAACCTCTCTTTGCTGTTCCTGTGGTTTTATAAGGAATTTGAAGGTTATAAAATATTCGGGACAACTAAAAAGTAGTTTTTAAGGTAGAAACAAGATATGGGCACATTACTAAAACCAATCTTGACCATTTTTGGTGGTGACTTTAGTCTTGGCTGTGGGCCCAGAACAGATTGTCCACGGAGAAATTATTTAAAAGTATTCTAGAATGAACGAATGCTATTAGCAATAATATTCTAGAACCCATTGTATCCAGTACAGCATGCCTAAATTTTATATTAAAACTTATCTTCTATTCTTGGCCAATATTCTTTGAGATCAATTTACTACCCAATCTCAGTAGGAATGGATGATGGCTGTGGTAATTGTGATATCAAATGATATTATGTACTCATCCATAATTTTTAATTTCAGATCCAAAGGTGGAAGTCTAAGTTACCTGGGCAACACTTGTTCCTTGTAAAAAGTTTATTTGTACTGGAAAATGCCAACACATGTATATGTATTTAATAAAATAGACTAGACATAATTTGTTTTACTGTTCCAGTCATAATGTAACACGCCCACAACAACACCCTTCTCCCCACCTCCCAGAGTCAACTAACAGCATTGCCACTTTTTACAAGGAGTGGTGCCTAGTATTGTGTGAAAGGTGGGCCACTGTAAGGTGGGGTCCTGTCTTATCCCAAGAAAATAAATGTGTCATGTCAGGCATGTGGATAGTGTCAAATGTGTAAAGCACAGTGTTGAATGCTCTGCAGGAGTAGTTTGTTAAAGTGAGAGGCAACCTCTGTTAAAAGGAGAAATTTGTGAGTTGAAGGCAATAAATGAAAGTTCTGTATCTGAAATAAAGCACTTCAAGCTAGAAAACATGGAACTGAAAGAGGAAGAATGAGATAGGCAGAGGGAGGAATAGTGTATTAAAGAAATCAAGCATGAACATAAGGGTTGGAAGAAAATTCAGGATGAGTATAAAGTGGATGTGTGAGACTGAAAAGGAAGTGTTCTACACCAAACTTGACTGTATTAGACCAGTGCCCCCTTGGGACACACTCATTGTCTTTGGCAATTTCAAGACCACTACTACTGGCACTCACAGGGCTGGCTGTGAACTATATGTCCCCATGGTTCTAGTACCAGGAAAACCTACAGCTCCCGAATATTGCAAGATCCAGGAGGTTGACAATTGCAAGTTCTTGATACCAGAGACCAAAAGCTGTACTGCTGGAGGGATGGCTAAGGAGATTGACAACATCCTCATAAGTACTCATTGGAGGATCCTTCAAAACTGCAAGGACTTTCAATGCTGAATTCTTTGCAACTGATCATAGGCTTGTTTTTTGCAATACTCAATCTTCATGTTAGGTCAAGAAGAATCTCGATCTTGAGATACAACAATACTGTGTCCTATCTCAAGAGGTTGAAAGACCTGGCATGTGCTCAGGAGTATGCAGTGACAGTCTCAAATCAATTCAATGTGCTCAGCATCCATGAGGACCCAGTACTACTGTGGGATACCTTCAAACGCAAGACTCTCCGAGCTGCAAAAGAATGCACTGGAGAATGCCCGAGATCTAGGAGTGGATTTGGCTTGGTGGAGACGTAGGAGAATATTCAGGAGAGTTGTGCTGCTAGGCTAGCTGGGTATCTGGACCAATATAAGGCTCTGTTGCACAGGCGCGAGATTCTCGAAGGATACGTTGACGTAAGCCTACGTTGTAACTTACGTGGCCCTTACGATGATGTAGCATTGGTAATTCACAAAGGACATCACAGCCCTGCAGGCCACATCTGATTGGTGGAAGACTCGGGGAGCTGAAATGTGACGTCATCAGAGTCGCCAGCGAATCACAGTCGCTTCTTGAGCTGAGCCAGCCTCACGCTCCGCCACAGCAATGAGTCATCCTCCCTCTCAACCCCAACGCTGCCAGATTGTCGTACTCAGCCTCCTATGTTTGCCAATTTCCGACCCAAAAACCGCCTCCTCGACCCCAATAAATGCCTTCATATATAGTTACCGTTAAAATGGTTAATTATATTGGTGTTTATGGCAATAGCTATGGCTCAGAAACCGGTAAATACAAGGTTCTTGAGTACGATAATCTGACACCGAGTCAACCCACTGACTGCCTCAACGAGTTTCTACATAGCCTACTCATTAAATAACAGACTACCCAGCGCCCCCTCAGAGCAGATCAAAGTAAACTACACCCATGAAAACATACAATGTAATGCAAATAAGAGGCCTTTTTGCAGAAATAGGGAGGCAACGGGATATATATTCATATGTGCAATAAAATATTTGGAGTGACACACGGCCAACTCCCCCTGTAATACTCAAGTTTGATGCTTCACACATCACTGAATGACTAATCTAACATTTTTCATCTGTCACCGTTCTCTCACTTTGTCTAGGCTTCTCGGATCACAATCATATCCCCACAGGAAGCAGTGGCAGCACCGTATAATTTACCATTCAAACGATTACCATATATGAAGGCAGTTATTTGGGTCAGAAATCGGCAAACATGAGAGGCAGAGTACGACAATCTGGTAACGCTGAGTGGCAGCTGCCTGGCGATGTTAAACAAATACCTCTGCTGTTGATTGCTCACTTTAATAGATAGAATTACTTTTTAACACGTTCCTGCTATTTTCACGTTGGGAAACATTAATTGAAACGCATTTCATGCAAATCAGGGAGACACTGTAAGGCTTACGACAGCATCCGACCCTCACGTAACTTACGTATCATAACTTAGTAACTTACGATGACGTAGCGCTTCAAGAATTGCAGTGAAGGTGCTACGTGGACGTAAGTGTGGCTTACGATCACGTAAGGGGTTCGAGAATCTCACCCCAGGACTAAAGTTCTAAGGAGAGATAGGAGAGGTATGTCAGGGTTCTCGCTGAGGAAGTTAAGGACCATTAAAATGAGAATGACCTTCAACTTGCTTACAAAGCCCTGAAGAAGCTCTGCTCTGATCCTCCCTCTTAGGTGAGTGCTACCCAAAATGCAGATGACTGTTTAGTGTTAGACACAGATGCGCAGAGGGCGCATTGGGTCGAGTACTTTGAGCAGTTGTGCTGAACCCTCCAAGTGGGCAGCTTCCAGTTGCTGGGTTGTAAGTAGATGCTGATCCATCCAATGATGAAAGCCCAACTGTGGCAAAGTTGAGGGGTGGAAAGGCACCAGGTATCTGAAACATGACTGCAGAGCTGCTCAAACCTGGAGGTGAGGCCATGATCTGTGGGTTACATGTGGTCTTGACTGCCAAATGACATTCTGGTGCTATTTCTCCTGCCTGGAGGAGGGCGGTTGGTCATCCCTATCTGCAAAGGGAAAGGGAACCATCAGGACTGCAACAACTACTGTGGTGTTACACTTCAATATGCCAGGCAAGGTGCTTGCTTGTCTATTGCTGATGCAGATTCACAGCCAACTGCTTAACCCCTAAAGAATGGGGATGTAACGTGAAATCAGTTCTCCCTGTACAGCAATGTTCTGACATTTTCCTGATATGTAATGGCTCACTTTCCATTACCAATTTTACAGCTATGCCTAAGCCAGCTGCTTTAAATTAATGGGGACTTCCTTTATCCATCCTTCCTCTTCAATCTGCCACAAACCCAAAGACTTTATATCATGTAGTGTTTCCGTGGTGATGTGATGAAGTGCAGTAACTTTTACCTCACAGCAGGCCTGTGTTCGGAACGCTGCGTAGGCTGTAGATGGCGCAGTGTAGTGAGGGGCTCTCCTCCTTCCTCCTTCATTACACTAATCTGGATTTGATAACCTTGAAGTGTGGTGCAATACATCCTCAGGAGCCTCAATATCACTTCCACCATCACAGTAATGAGATTGATCTACAGGATGGCCACCAAAGTGAGGTTGCACAATAATGGGGTTCAGCCTTCCTAACAAGACAAGGGATTCAAGTTCAACGTTTGTTCTGTCACTTTTTCACCATTAACACCACTTTCAAGGCTTGAAAAGTCACTTTCAGCTCTCTCAATTGCACTCACACTGAGAGCTTTTTAGGGAGCAAGAGGAGGCTCATGAGGAGTTGAGGTCACAGTCCATGGATACTTGGGTGCAGAATCAGACAAGGAGGATCTAAAAAACTCTCCTGCCATTGTTACAGTCATGAAAACACTGAGAATGACACAAACTTCGAAATTAGGGTGGAAAAGGCAGACCGGAAAAAAGTCACCTGCTCTTTACCTGGCAACTGGAAAAACCCATCACCCGCCCTTTAAGGGTTAAGCTGCAGAGAACTAAGCAGTCTGGTTTCGCGCCTGGTAAAATGACAAGTGACCATATCCTAGCGTTTCCTTCACCTACTGGTGGAACGCCAACATGAGTTTCAACGGGATGCTTGCAGTCTATGTCAGTCTCAAGAAGACGTTTCAGTCAGTGCATTGCAAGGCACTCTGGGATCTCCTGTGGCTCAGCGGGATTCCTGCAAGGAATATTGATTTGCTGACTGGCCTATATTCTGGGACTGAGAGCGCTGTGAAGTGTTGGGGGGACCTTGTCCAGCTTCTATACCTTGAACTTGGGAGTGAGGCAGGGCTGTGTCCTTGCCCCATTGCTTTTCAACACTTGTATGGACTGGGTACTAGGCAGAATTATGGACCCGAGTCAATGTGAAGCATTTATTGGCAATACCAAGGTCATTGACCTTATTTTTGCTAATGAATTAATCCTGTGGAGTCGCTGGAGGTTCTGGTGATAGCTCTCGAGGCACTGCAGAAGGAGGTGAAACCTTCGGGTCTTAAGGTCTCTTGGGCCAAGACCAAGGTCCAGGTATTTGGAGGCTTGCTAGATGAAACAGTACAGTCTTTTCATGCATGTGGTGAGGACATTGAGATCTTGGAAAATTTCACACACCTTGGTTGCGTAGTTCAGAATAACAGTGAGTTTCACCAGGAAATTTTATGGTGGATTGGTTTGGCCCATAGTGTTATGAACTTGCTCAACATGAGTATATGGCATTGTCAATATCTGTGTAGAAAGACAAAGATCTGGATCTTTCAAGTCACTTGTGCTCCCTGTCTTACTCTATGGCTGAGACATGAACACTAAATAGGGACTTGGAGAGGCAGATTGATGCCTTTGGTAGTGTCTACACAAAATCATGGGATATCGCTGGAATGACTGTGTCAAACCAGTGATCCATGAGACTTATTCGATATATATGAGGTGCCGCGTGTAATATTGGGGTAAGGTTTGGAGTTACGATCATATACTTCTATTTTGACCCTTCCTCTTTTATCCGAGCAAGTTGTTTACCCCAAATCAACACTGGAAATAGGGTATAAAGTCTTGGGAAAAACATATCTCGCTCAAACGTATGGTCCGTGCAAGGTAGGGTGGGCATGCTGGCATAGAGTAATGGTGTAAGTCCCAAGCGGGCTCTGGGAGGAAGTGACGCAGTTGCCATGTCTAGCTGATTTAATTAATTTTTCGTACAATTTCTAACTTTGTTTGATATTCAATAGCTGAGTTAATGTACTTTTGTTTGTTGTACTTTTTATAATTGACTAGTGACAATTTTTAACTAGTTCTTTCTGGGTGAACATGACTAGCTACATTAATTACAACAATTTGCATTATCTTCTGACTTCCGACTGCTCTAAATCCCAGTAACTCACAATACAAGTAAAAAAAATACTTCTGGTGGATTTTCTTCTTTTTCAAAACCCAGGGTGTTTTTTTTTTCTTTTTGCGCTTTGTACATAACACGGGCAGTTTTGTCTTTACATAAGCTTCATTTTGGTATCAAAATCATGATTCTAGCTTTAAAACCAACGAAAAAATTGCAATTTGAAGTTGCAAACACTTAAACTGCAATTTCTGAGGTTTTTAAAAACTGGTGCTTACCCCAATATTGCACACGGTGCCTCATATTACCTGCATGGTCCATCAATGCCAATTCCGGCTATACGGGCATGTGGCACACTACCCAGAAGCTGACCTTGCTCATCAGGTTGTTTCTGTAATAGACAATCCTGAGTGGAGGGGGTCAAGGAGACGCCCACATAATTCCTGAGCAAGTTGATAGATCCTTCCAGGAGGTACTTAGGATGAGACGGGGGCCTGCATGAAAACTTACCTGAAGGGACCCCTGAGCTTGGTGTCGTAGGGTGGGCAAAGCAACATGGCCCCTGGCATATGCCCCCATTGATCGACTGATTAAGTGGATCTCAATGGAATTCTCAAACAAAGGCAGCAATCTGAAAAAAATACAAATAGAGGTGGTAAAGGCAATCAAGGACAAGATGCTGGTTAGGGATGCAGTGGACAGAGAGGTGTGTATCTATTTTGGATATAAAGAAACAGCTCAACCAATCAGAACTGTCAGAGAAAGTATTATTTGACTCTGGTGAATCTATCTTTCTATCTATATATTATATATATCTCCGACGCCATGCTCCTTCGCAGAAACTTCCCTCCAGGGGGTGGCTGCGGCAGAAGTGTCTCCATCTCTCCTTGTTCTGGCACTCCCTCTCAGCACATTTAATTCTGCTACTTTCAACTCTCGCTCCAATACTCACTCATCCTATTGCTCCACTTCACAGGTGGTCTTCCCCTGACCCCCCCTCCCTCAATCCTTCCCTCATACACTCTTCATGAATTCATTCTTCCCCATTCTCATCACGTGTCCAAACCATCTCAATGCATCACACTTCACCCACTCCACCACACTCTCCTTTCGCTGTCGCACCCATACCAAACTACTCATACACGCTTTCATTGCTTTCTCCATCCTATCCTGACACACCACATGCACCTCTTATATAACTAATTTCCACTGCATGTATTCTCGATTGCTGTGCTGCATTCCATGTCCATGTCTCTGACACATATGAGAGTTGGCAGGATAATACTATTACTTATTGCCCTCTTTACCTCCATGCTCACACTTCCTCTCATAACTCTCTCCAATGAACCCACCACCTGTCTGCCCTTCACTGCTCCTCACCATACTGCCATGCTTACATAAAACAGTCCCTAAATATTTAAACTCAGTCACCTCCATTCTTTCCTCCCCTAACCTTATCCTACACTTCGTTGTACCCTCTGCTCTAACTCCGTACGACTTTGCAAAATCAATGACCTGTTCTCTTGCCCTCTCAAATACCATAACCTTACTCTTCCCAGCATTCACTCTCAGCTCTTTCCTCTTACACACCCTGTCAAACTCATCCGCTATCCTCTGCAGCATCCCCTCATTCTCAGCTAACAACACTGTATCATCTGCAAACAGGCCTGCAACCAATGACTCCTCCATATCTTTCACTTTTAGCCTTGGACCAAGCTCCCCCACTCTGGCTTTCATTTTTCTCATACAACCATCCATGTACACATTAAAAAGCCATGGTGCCATCACACACCCCTGTCTCATACCCACACCAACACCAAAACTCTCACTCAACTCACCCTTCACGGGTATATAGGCACTCACATCTTTAAGAAGGATCGGATTCCCTCCAGCAAACGCCTCCCACACCATAATCATATCCTTAGAACATCCATAACCCCTTCCTGTCAACCCTGTCATATGCCTTTTCCAGGTCCATGAATGCAGCAAACAGCTTCCTTCCTTTTCTATGTATTTTTCAATTAACATTTTGAGTGCAAATATTTGGTCTACATAAACCCTCCCTTTCCTAAAACCCCCTTGTTCATCGCCTACACTTTTCTCAGTAATTTTCTTCATCCTCTCATTTAATACCCTTCCATACACTTTTCCTGCCACACTGAGTAGACTTATTCCCCTGTAACTATCACAATTACCTCTGCTCCCTTTCCCTTTGTACAGCGGCACAACAATAGCCTTTCTCCAATCATCTGGAACCTCATCCTGTTCCAATGCTAGGTTACATATCCATAATATCCATTCAACAATTACACCACCTCCATACTTCAACATTTCTGCTGTTATGCCATCAGCTCCAGGGGCCTTAATATCCTACTTTTAACTTCATTGCCTCCTCTGTCTCACCTCTTTCCACCCTCTCCTGTGGATTTGGTCCCCCCACATTAATCTTTATTCCTACACTAGCCACTTCTGCTCTCCCTTCCACACTCTCATTCATTACAGTTTCAAAGTGCTGCTTCCATACCTCCCTTATCTCCTCATTCCCTCTCACAAACACCCCATCTTTCCTCTTCATGCTACTAATGTCATTCTTTTCTCCCCCATTTCTCTTTTAACTTCTTTCCAGAAAAGGTAAGGTAAGGTTGTAGCCGATAGGCTGCACCGCTCTCTCGCAGACACTCATGTCAGACCATATCTTACATGCTCGAGTAAGACATGTTTCTATATTATATGCCATAGCTCATATACGAGATAGCCAGTTTTGGTTGACACCATCAGACTCAGCAATGACTGTAGAATCAAGATGTATTGTAAAATTCGACAAAACAAAAAAGAAAATGGTATTACGATGAGTTGAACTGTGAAGATGTTAAAAAATGTTTATATATAACATGTTTTACTTATGCTCACAATTTTCAACAGTTGTTCATTGATTGCTGAAATATATTATTACATTACGTAGGAAAAACTCTCGTGAACACGATAACATAATCAGAATGCAGATAAAGCTCCACATATTGAAAACACAGTTAGTTATTTAAGGGAAGCACACTGTGATCGTTCTGAAAGGTTCCCGCAGTGTTGCTGCTGCCTCTTACCCCTTATCCATGACTGACCCTCCCCCACCACCAACCATCATGCAGTGTGTCGCGCTGCCGTGATTGAATTGAATTGAAATATTTATTGTTGTAAAGTACAACAAAGAGGGATGGCTGGTCTTGCAGACAAAGCCCTGACTAGGCTAGTTACAAAAAATAAAAATCTCCATTGTACAAAAATACAAACACAAGTTGAGGTTAGTTAACAGAAAAAGGAATTGGAATGTAAATATTGACAATATTCCAGAGTAGGTACACATGCAGTTACCTAGATCACCACCTTGCAGCAGACTTTGGGTACTCTTTAATAATGGCAGCAACAATGTCATGATTAATGAACCAGGCGACAAGAGAAGGCACATCACTTATACCCTGTGGACGTTAACAGGCTATGGCAGGACACTCAAGGACATAATGTTGTAGTGTGTGACCTCCCGGCCTGGCGAACACAGCACAAGACTTGGGTGGGGCACCACTCACCTCCCTGTAGTATTTATACCCTTGTCTAAGATGCATTACAGGATCATATAAGGCACTCTTTCTACCATAGGTGACATTGGTGTCTTGCGAAACATCGACATAGTGGATAGAGCTTGGACTACCCCTCTCATAGAAGCTGGCAATGTCAGAGTCGATTGAGCTTTGTGTGCAGAGTTTTAGTCTGCCCTTGATATAATTAAGTATATTCTGCAGGAGTGCCTTCTAGAGTCCTATTAAGGGCACGCCGAGCCAAGGCATCCGCTTGTTCATTAAAAGGGATGCCCACATGAGATGGCAGTCAAGTGAAGTGAACCCGATGATTATCCCTCTCTAAGCCATCAATGGCCAGAAGACAACTGATTTACAATATCACCGTCACATGGATAGGTAGACAGTAGTTCATATAAGGCCTCTTGACTATCAACAAAGAAGAATACATCTTTAGCAAAAGGAACCACAACATGTAGTCCTTCAAGAATGGCACAGAGTTCTGCACGCATGGAAGCCAGGTGATCTGGAAGCCTCTTGGAGATCTCAATATCAGTGTAGGCATGTGGGCTATCATAACTGTGGATAAAGACACCACAACCTGATTTGCTGCCATCAATAGACCCATCACAATAAATATGGTCAGCATGACCCAAGGGGTAGGTTGCTAGTTTTTCCATGAAATGTGATTTAAGTTCATGAGGAAACCATGCTGATTTTGGAGTTTGTAGCTGTTTTATGTTCACACTAACACTATGAGGTCTCCAAGAGGGGTACATGGGAGCATGGACAATGTTAAAATATAGGTTTACAATATCAAGTCTGTTAAGCAGTTTAAGAAGTTAGTGTAGATATCTGTTGGCAGGGGCCCTGGTGTTGGCAGACAGAACAACAAGAGCACGTAGAGGTTGTACTTCTCCATGTCAAGCCATACGGCAGAGAGTTCTACATGTAATTTCACGAATCCGGCACACAACATTAGGGAGAACTAACTCAGCAAGAAGGACTTCACTCTTAGCTGTCTTGGGGCAACCAAGGATAATCCTCATTGCTTCATTTTGAATAATTTCCAGGGGCTTCAGATGGGACTCGCTGAACCGTACTAAAACTGGGGCAGCGTAATCAATCAATGACCAAATAACATAAATGTAAAACATTCTATGTACGGGGACGCCAAAACCTAGGCCCCTGTGTGTGAGAACACGCAACGGTGCCAACCATAGTAAACATTGATTCCTGATATAGGTGATACATTCCGTGGTCTGTTTAAAATTAAGATAAACACCAAAGTATCTGTAACAGTGCACACGATCGCGTTTGACTGCATTGATATGTGGCGCCCGACATACTCTGGCAATTGACTGAAATTTAGGTTTGGATTCATTAATAACTAGACCCATAGAAGTGCACAAGTCTTCAAGTTGGTGGAGGGCTAAGGTAAGCGTCCGTGGAGCATTACACTGAAGAAGTATATCATCAGCATATATAAATACTTCTGTGCCCTGAGGCATTGTAAGTTGTAAGACATGTTAAACAAATCTAAGATAGGATTATCTTTTATGACTAGTTAGGCATTGATAACATCATAAGTGAGCCCATCTGCACCAGGAGCTGTAGACTTGCCCGATTTAACTGCACAAAGCAGTTCGTCAAGGGTTATGGGTGCACAGGTATCATCGAGAAGTGACAGCTAGGTTGTATTGAACACTGACTAATCTGCATTGCCTGTGGCAGTCTAGGGCAGCTCTGTGAGCAGCAGGTAAGCTAGCAAGTGCTGAGGCTGTAGCCCAGGTGTTTAGCAATTCACATGCCTTCCCAGCTGGGTGAAGATCACTGGCAAGGGGCCGGCCCTGACCTCTCACCCGATTTACATGATGCCAAATTCCTGTTATGGATTTTGTGGCACGTACATCATTTAAAAAGGCACCCCAATATTCTTTCCTCATTTGTTGACAGAGTTCAGTCAAATGATGGGCAACAGTGGTCATGGCAGTGCGAGCATCTAAATTGGTGGGATCTTGTTGCCAGCGCCTCTGGTATATGGCGAGTGTCCGCTGACAGGAAGTTATGACTGGCTCCCTGGCATAGATATTACTACGGGTACGGTACATATCGGTGACCTGGAAAGAATCCCGCTGCGGCCAATAAAGTCCTCAATTGTACTAACAAGTCCCTGATACAAAGAGTCTGCATCAGGAAAGGTGCCCTTTATGCCAGCATACCAGGCACTGACCCAGGTGACAAGATGAGGCACTTGTGCCAAAGGCACACTGAGCCTTCGTCTCCGAACAAAAGGAGCCAAAACAATAGGGAGGGTCGTCTCCAAAGCAAAATGATCACTGAGAAGATAATGAAGTTTCATAGCCCTGCAGGGCCGGGACATGTGGGGCCAACCTCCTGTAAAACAATAATATCCGGTCTTTTAGTTATAACATAGGAATGCAAATCAGTAAACCTGGCTTGTAAGCAATTAATGTTCCATATTAACAGACAATAATTCTTACACTCCATTATGAGGACGAAGACTGACCACGGGGGCATTCTGCTGCAAAGCCATAGCTTCCACCTGTTGAGTCAGGGCTTGTACCTGACCCATAAGTGCCTGGAGAATTTCCTGTGAGGCTGCACTGGAGGCAGGACATGTTGGAGACTGGGATGAGAGTTGAGGGGGTTCTTCCTGTGGATCATGTGTGGCACTACAATCCATGGTTAAGTTTTCTACAGAGGCTCCAGAATTAGAGTTGTTTGGCAGAAGGGGGGTTTCCTGGGTAGAGGTGGATTCACTGGTGGTGGTGCCAGGAGGCATGGTGCCCAGTTTATCCCCCAAAGCACAGAGACGAGTGGTGAAACAGGCCTCCAAAACATCAACCTTAGCTGCAAGTGTTGACACCATCTCTAGGACATGCTGGAGTAAGGTGTTGGTATCCGCAGAAGACTGGTCACAGACAGGTGTGTGGGCAGGATCCATGCCAAGAGTGGGTGCAATGGTGGGAAGTTTTGCGAGGCTAGTCTGGCAGTGTCCCAGGCATTGTGGAATGGAGGAGGTGCAGGTTGAACCAGTGGCTGGGTTCGCCGAGTGTGACTGCTAAGTTGAGAATCACAAGATGAAAGACCTGGAGAACGTGGCTTGTATGGGCATTAACCAGGCTGTGCGTTATGTGGCCCACCACAGTTACAACACTTCGGAGGATTAAGGTGTGATATATCTGCTTTCTTAACAAAACTAACATCCATAAAGTCAGAACAAAAACTTCTAATAAGCTTACAAGTCTCAGTTTTCAGTGTGAAAAAATTTGGAGTTTCAGTATTTGAAATGTGTGTTAAATCCATCAAATTTACCTAAGTTGTAATCCAGAAATTCAAGATAGGTGAGAGTGCATTTGATTTTCAAATCAGAAACTATCATGTAATTAACTTGTTTAGGATCACTAAAAGCCAATTCTGTAAAATATAAATTTAAGGCATTCCACTGTTCTATCAGTCTCCTCACACATGCCTGAAAAAACAGCCATTTGGTTTGGCCTGGAGCTAGGATCTTATGGGGTTCAATTTCTACAAAATTTTGAAATTCTTTAAATGATTGTTGCTTTTGAGGACTAAGGCTGAAGTGTGTAAATATACTATGGCATAAATTTTCAATGCATTTGGGATGCTTTGAGCATGCATTGGATGCACAGAGATTAATCATGTGGCATGAGCATTTTATTATTATGACATGAGGTACAGCTTCTTTCTGTAATGTTGCTACTGAATGGTTGAACCCCATCATTACATTAGTGGTATCAAAACAAAATCCAACTATATCCTCCAGTGGAATGTCTTTTGACGTGAAACTTTCTTTCATTGCATTAAACAGACCGGTGGCAGAACCATCATGAGGCTCAATCAAATCTACAGATGAGTTTTCTAGCTAGCCTTTATCAAAATATTGTACCAATATACATAGTTGTTTTGTAGTACTCCGGTCTGTTGTCTCATCTATTATTACAGAAAAGAGCCTCTCTATTCCAAACAATTTTCTCCCAAAATGTTTCCCAAATACTTGACTAATTAGTAATTATGTTAGAAACTCTTTGTTTCCCTATTTTTACTTTCTTTAGGCACAATACATCTGGAAACCATGCTTTCATTATGTTAAGTAGGGGTTCACAAAGAGATATTGGTAAGTGGTGCTCAGCTAGGAAGGCAAACATCTGAAATTCAATTTTGCGTGCTGACCTTTCAATTGGATCGTTTGCAATTACAAAGCTGGCAATGCTCCTTGTTTTTGACATTTATTGACTGAGATTCTTAAGTCTCTGAGTAAGTGAATGTCTAGTTATTTCAAATTTTCCACATGTAATATCCATGTTACATGCATCATAAAATGCATAATCCTTCATTTTTGTTATCAGTGTTGAAAGTCAGGTACATTATTTAAATTTTTCTATTGAGGGGTAAAAACTAAAACAGTAGTTTATTTCATTGTGATTGAATAAAACTTATGACATTTAATTAATTTGACTCAATTACCCTAAACTCTACCCTAAAGAGGTACCAATTACCCTAGTTTAGGGTAGAAAAACCTAAAGTGGAAGCCTTGCTTTGGTGTTTTGGTCCATGTTTCCAAAAGGGCCAACAGCTGGCACCGAGGTTGCTGATGGTGGGGCAGAGTCTATGTCCATCATATCCACAGTATGTGTATCACTTTGGGGAGCTGGTATACCTTCAGAAAGAGACAAAGCTAAAACTAGTAAACAACTACTTCTCCCCCTCCACCACCACAGCCCCCCCTACCCACCAAGACAAGCATGGGGAACTGTGGGGAACCGCTTTTTTTTTGGGGGGGGAAGCCAAAATCACTGAAAAATGGGCTTCCAAAATTTCCCTAGAAAAATCCCTAAATGAAGGAAAATTCCCTAGTCTCGAAAGTAAGGAAAATCCTAACTTTATAACCTAACAGGCCCCCTCGCCCCCCTGCTAACCAAAGGGGGCTGCGCCCCCCTCTGGACCCCCCACATGTATGATGCGCTGGAAAATCTTTATTTATTTTTGGTGGGTAGCATATTTAAACTACTCCAACCGAACTTTACGACCTGCTAACGGGAGGGGGCTTCGCCCCCCTCGACCCCCTCCTAACCAGGGGGGGCGCTGGACCCCCCCCCATGTAGGAAATTTTCCTTATTTAGGGATTTTTCTAGGGAAACTTTGGAAGCCCATTTTTCAGTGATTTTGGCTTCCTCCCCTCCCCCCCCCCAAAAAAAAAAAAAAACCCGGTTCCCCACAGTTCCCCAGGCTTGTCTTCGGGGGTAGGGGAGCTGGAGTGGCGGAGGGGGAGGCGGACTTCTTAGTAAGTATTACCACAAAATAAAACAGATTTGTGACAGCTGTCATCCAGAACTGACGCTCTTGTTGTTTACTGACCCGGGAGTGACCTACCGACTGCTACGTATGACCCTGGCCTCCATTTTACTCAAACTCCACTATAAGTATCGCGCGTTGAACAATATGTTTGTTTTCTGAAACGTGCTTGTCACAGCTTATGTGACCGCGAATCACAAAGCGCACGTGACACCCCCGTGTCACTGTTGGACCCAGTATTGGGATAGTAATCGGTCCTTTTGTCAACCTACGTGCATACCAATAAAGAGGTTAAATACTCAGTTAACACTTATCGAGAGGTGAAGTAGACCGATATTTTGAGGGAGTGAGAGTGTCGAGCCTTCCATCCATTTTGGCGGCTTGAAAACAACTGATTTAAGGGACCCGCCGTTAGGTGCCGCCACTGAAACACCCTCGCGTAGTAAAATTTCACGAATGTATTCCTTTAAAATTAGAAAATACAAATAGCTGCGGCATTAGTTGCATTAATATCTAGAAAAAAATAACGTAAAACTCTTAAAAGGCCATTTTTTTGTCCGAAATCGTTATGATCCATGCGCGTTTTGGATATTACTGACTTAGGAACTAGTTTCTGTGGTGTAGCATAAGGCAGCTAAGAGGCTCAGTCTAACCAGGAAGCCATCATATAAAAAAAAAACACTGGACTTAGAAATTTTCAAGGCACCCCCACATAATCAAGCCGTTTACGCAGTAAATTGGTACGACCAGTAACTAAAACCTTCACAAATGTGAAGCAAAAGAAGTATCCTATGCAGTACCCATGCTATTTTTTCGGTATATTAGAAGCAGTTGTTGGCTAGATTAACCGAGACGAATCACAACCAGGCCAGGTGGCGGAGACTGCTCCAATACTTGGTCCTCAGTACTGTCCAGGCGAGGTGTCTTGCCTTTCATGGCGTCCATATGCTCACTCTCAGCCTGCCCGTCGTCACTGCAGTCACTGGACAAAACTTCATCACCAGACACAGGGCTGGCTGGGGCAGCTTTGGGGGACCCTAGCAAGCACGAGTTCGCGTGCTCACTTAGAACGTGCCTTTTCTTCCGCTTGAAACCGTGTTTAGGCATGGACAACCCAAACACAGCAAGGCGACACGCGCCAGCACACATTCGCGGCGCAGACGTCAGTACTACGCCGTTATCTGCACTGATCACACTATCGTGTTCACGAGTTTTTCCTACGTAATGTAATAATATACTTCAGCAATCAATGAACAACTGTTGAAAATTGCGAGCATAAGTAAAACATGTAATAATAATTTTTTTTAACATCTTCAGAGTTCAACTCATCGTAATGCCATTTACTTTTTTTTTTGTTATTCTGTTTTGTCGAGTTTTTACAATAGATCTAAATTCTACAGTCACTGCTGAGTCTGATGGTGTCAACCAAAACTGGCTATCTCGTATATGAGGTGAACTATGGCATATAATATAGAAACATATCTCACTCGAGCATGCAAGATAATTTATATGGTCTGACACGAGTGTCTGCGAGAGGCGGTGCAGCCTTTTAGTGCTGCCTAAAGCTACGAGTACACACCCAGGTACCAGGTACCCAGGTACCCAGGTACCAGGTACCGGTACCTGGTACCGCGAAGCCTCATGATCACTTGGGTTCCGGGAAGCTTAATGATCACTCGGCACTGCGCATTGCCGCTAGTACCAGTACCGTTTGGATCTTAGTGACGCTCGGCGCTCGCCCGCCTCAATGTGGTATGGGCCCTGTGTGTAGACGCTGAGTCACTGCCCCGCTGACCGTCTCCCCAAGTACCCACCATTTTGTCCTGCTTTCCGTTTCCATCACAGCTCCCGTTTCCATTATTTTATTATTTTATTTATTTATTGGAGTAACTGGATAATTCTTCATGTCCGATTATTTTTCTTTTTAAGGTTGCTAATAAATATTTTTATTGTTATTAGACTATGATCGAGTTGTCGAGTACCCATATCACCGAGATATCCACTCACTGAGTGGTGATCTCTCTCTCTCTCTCTCTCTCTCTCTCTCTCTCTCTCTCTCTCTCTCTCTCTCTCTCTCTCTCTCTCTCTCTCTCTCTCTCTCTCTGAATGAAGTGAATATTTATTTTTTCGATAAAAAAAATAGCATGTATAGTTATTATGGATGTACTCGATCATAGTCTAATAACAATAACAATATTTATCAGCAACCTAAAAAAAAAAAAAAACGGACATGAAGAATTATCAATAAATCCAATAAATAAATCCGAGCAACTGGTACCGGTACCGAGCAATCTGGTACCGGTATCGTACCGTTTGGCTAGTACCTGGTACCGGTACTGGTACCGGTACCTGCCCACCCCTACCAGCCATACCACTGGAAGAACAACGATCCAGCGCGTCCACTCAAATTTACCCTGGGTTGGGCGGTTTTGGCTGGGCTGGGTGCCCAGCCCAGCCAAAATCGCCCAACCTATAGTAGGGGTTGCAATGACTAGTGTAACCGCAACTTTAATACTAACCTGCCTGGGCGAATCTAGCCATTGCTGTCTCGATTATAAAGAAGGCCTGACAGCTCAAATTATGAATCATCCAAGTAAGCCCGAGAGTGTCCAGCGCTTTCCAGTATATATATATATATATATATATATATATATATATATATATATATATATATATATATATATATATATATATATATATATATATATATATATATATATATATATATATATATATATATATATATATATATATATATATATATATATATATATATATATATATATATATATATATATATATACCTCAAACCCTTCTGCTTATTCTGTCAAACTGTTCTCTCCGTTGGGCTCCTCCGATCACAATCTTATTTCTGCATCCTGTCCTATCGCTCCTGTACACCCTCTGGACCCACCGAAGAGGCGATGCTTCTGGCATTTTGCTTCAGCTCGGTGGTACGACCTGAGGATGTACTTATCCGATTTCCCGTGGAATGATTATTGCTTCCAGGATAGAGACCCCTCTGTGTATGCTCAGCGCATCACAGAGGTGATTGTCTCTGGAATGGAGGCATACATTCTTCGTTCTTTCTCTACTCCTCATGCTAAAAAGCCTTGGTTTAATCACGCTTGTTCTCGTGCTGTCAATGATAGAGAGGCAGCTCACAAAAGGTACCAGAGCCTTCAAACTAATGGTAATTATGAACTTTACATTTCTGCCCGAAATCGTGCCAAATCTATTCTCCGACTAACCAAAAATTCTTTCATTAATAGAAAATGCCAAAACCTTGCTTTTTCTAACTCTTCCCGTGACTTCTGGCATCTAGCCAAAAACATCTCCAATTTCACTTCTTCATCTTTCCCTGACGGCAACACTGCAGTCTCATCTATCTCTAAGGCTGAACTCTTCTCTCAAACTTTTTCTAAAAACTCCACTCTGGACGATTCTGGGCATATTCCTCCTACTCATCCCCCCTCTGACTCCTTTATGCCTGTTATAAAGATTCTTCAAAATTATGTTTTCTATGCCCTCTCTGGCCTCAATCCTCAGAAGGCTTATGGACCTGATGGAGTGCCTCCTATTGTCCTTAAAAACTGTGCCTCCGTGCTGTCACCCTGCCTGGTCAAACTCTTTCGCCTCTGCCTGTCAACATCTACCTTTCCTTCTTGCTGGAAGTATGCCTTCATACAGCCTGTGCCTAAGAAGGGTGACCGCTCCAATCCCTCAAACTACCGTCCTATAGCTTTACTTTCTTGTCTATCTAAAGCTTTTGAATCAATCCTTAACCGGAAGATTCAAAAGCACCTTTCCACTTCTGACCTTCTATCTGATCGCCAGTATGGGCTCCGCAAGGGGCGTTCTACTGGTGATCTCCTAGCCTTCTTAACTGACTCTTGGTCATCCTCTCTTAGCCGTTTCGGTGAAACCCTTGCTATTGCACTGGACATATCAAAAGCTTTTGATAGGGTCTGGCACAAATCTTTGCTTTCTAAACTACCCTCCTACGGTTTCTATCCTTCTCTCTGTACCTTTATCTCCAATTTCCTTTCTGACCGTTCTATTTCTGTTGTGGTAGACGGTCACTATTCTTTCCCTAAATCTATTAACAGTGGTGTCCCACAGGGTTCTGTCCTATCTCTCACTCTTTTTCTGTTGTTCATTGATGATCTTCTTTCCAAAACGAACTGTCCTATCCATTCCTACGCCGATGATTCTACTCTGCATTACTCAACTTTTTTTAATAGAAGACCCACCCTACAGGAACTTAACGACTCAAGGCTGGAGGCTGCAGAACGCTTAGCCTCAGACCTTACTATTATTTCCGATTGGGGCAAGAGGAACCTGGTGTCCTTCAACGCCTCAAAAACACAGTTTCTCCACCTATCCACTCGACACAATCTTCCTAACAACTATCCCCTATTCTTTGACAACACCCAGCTATCACCTTCCTCAACACTAAACATCCTCGGTCTATCCTTAACTCAAAATCTCAACTGGAAACTTCATATCTCATCTCTTACTAAATCAGCTTCCTCGAGGCTCAGTATCGCACAGAATGAGGTATCCAAAATCGCCATCGGTTGCTTGATTGACCAAGCCCCCGCTCAAAAACGATTGCATTTCTGTCTCATCTAGTTTTCTCATATCCCCACATGGCAACCTCTCTTGCATTACACTGAGATAAAGACTGTTGAAGTCAAGATAAGAAAGGAAAGTGCTTCTATCATGTTTTGGATTAAACTGAGGGCTCGTGTAGATGTTATTGACGCGTACAAAACGACCCACAACACTTGTGTAGCCCCCACGCACATTTGTTTGAATGCAATGATATAATGTCTGGGCCACTAAGCACCTCTAATTCCTGCTGTGCTTTTAACAGAAAAAGAGTCATAGGCAAATCCTGGCAGGCTAACATAATTTACAATATCCAACCTCCACTGGGTTTTCAAAATACCTCTCCACTCTAGGAAGACATCACATAGAAGGCCAACATCCACTTTTACATAAAGCAACAAATAGTCCTTCAGGCTCTGACACCCAGCTACTTTCCAAACATTCTGAGCATGCTCATAATCACTTTCGGAAAGTTCTGCTTCTTGAAGCGAATTGAAAAAATCTTCGCGAGATGGAAGACGTGTTTCAGAAAATCGTTCCATCGAATCCACATAGTCATAACAAAAAACCTGCTTTCCCTTGATCAATAATGGTAACGCAGGTGCTGGCACATCTTTCAACATCTGTTGTGTGTATATGGGTTCGTTCCGATTGCTGATGAATTGGATCGCTAAAGCCGCGAGTGAACCAGACATAAAGACATACGAGTCAATAAATCTCAAGTCATTTATGATGACTTCATGGTATTTGTGAACTGAATGTTTTGGTCTTAGTTTGATACTCAAGTCAGGTAGCGTTAATTCACGCAGGATTATCGACATGTCGTAATCCGCATTATGTGCAATGAGAGTGAGCTGCAATTTGTGATTTTTCATTTGAAGGTTGCATCTATTACAATAAGCTCCAATGTAATTGTTTCCTGACTTTTCATGGTCATGATGTTTTCCTTCTTTACCCTTTAAAAACCCGTATTTACAGATAAGACAGCGAGTATGTTCATTGTGACGTGCCGTATCTTCATCGGTCATGTTGATTTTATTGTAGCCTTTAGAAAATTTTAACTTCTTCCAGGAACGCTGCATTGTATGAATAAAATGGTTTACAGCATTACTTCCACAATAGGATCCGCTTTCTACTATTTTTCCGTTTCTATTCACTATTATGTAAGCATACGCTATGGCAAAGTGATGTCTCTTTACACACCCAGACCCATTCGAAGAAGGCTCTACGAGAATACTCTCAAAGTCATAGAATGCTAAATGAGATGGCTCATATGCTTTAGCATAACCTTAACATTCTATTACATCTAACGGTCTACTTGCTGACCATCCCTTCTTGTTTTTAGGGGTACGGCGCAAATATTAAATCAGACGCGTTACGTTAAT
Source organism: Eriocheir sinensis (assembly GCF_024679095.1). Lineage (NCBI taxonomy): Eukaryota > Metazoa > Arthropoda > Malacostraca > Decapoda > Varunidae > Eriocheir > Eriocheir sinensis. Next base: position 2,420,349 of record NC_066516.1, read on the forward strand.
AACTACAGCTATTAAAATATGATCATATATTGAAGCTGATTTAAGCAATATTATGAAGAAAGAGACCCTCGCTAAGCTCGGCGACACCTTTAAGCAGTTAACACATACCTCAGGTGAAGAGGAAGTGGAACACGATACAAACACCGATGACCTTAATAATGTAAGATTACGTTCAGGTACTCATTACTCATCTATTCCAGGAAGCAGGGATCGTTTATCTCCGGGTCCGTTGGAATACTTACAACCCACCCAACCAATCACAATGCCTAACGATCCACCTCCTCCGCCCCCTCCTGCCGGGGGCACATCCCACTTCCACCCTCCACCGATTAGGGTCATTCCAACTCACGCAAGTATCCGGCAGTGAGTCAGATTATTCGGCGAGACGGTTCCTAGATCTATGCGAGTCTGCCATCGTAAATTCCTCCATTACGGAAGATCATGATAAAATTGCATTCATTCGGTCCTGGTTAATACCAGGCTCTCGGGCACTAAATTTGATGCAGTCCTCAGCGTTCGCTTCGGGGGACATTGGAGTAAACTATGAGATTTTTAAAAGGAATTTCATAAAAATCTTCGGAGGCGGGAGTAAACCAAGCATCGTTAGACAGATCGCCCACACGGTCGAGTCCCTCCAAAAAAATTCCTCAACAAAGCCGATTTGGGACGCCATGACTGAGGCAAATCAGCTGGCGGTTGACTGTGTCAAAAGTCTAGAAGACGCGCAATGGCTCCCAGGGGGCAGTATGCACAAACAACAGGTGAAGACAGTCTTGGAGTTTTTTTTTACTTATTTCATATTTCAGAGAAGAACCGCCGTTCTGCCCTTCCCTTGACCCTCAAACCAGGCGGGAAGTTGGTTGACTTCGTCTCAGAGTTAGAAGTCAAGGTTCAAGAACACACTCACAATCAACCCCTCGCAACAGCCGTAGCATTGCAGGCACAAAGTAAGGCATCTCTCACCTGTAGTTTTTGCAAACAGTCAGGACATTCCGAAAGTACTTGCTTCTCGAAACGTAGGGACTCAACACACTCAAGACAGGGATCTGATAGGAGATCAGGGGGATACAGAAGCAGCCATCACTCATCACACAGGAACCCTAGGCCAAACCATCAACGGAAGGCTGCCTTTTGCCATGTTCACGGGAACTGTTCTCATGATACAGACAATTGTTATGCAATACAAAAGGCCAAGGAGGAACAGAAGAACAAGTCCTCGGCGGGCAGTAAACCACGCTCCTCCTCTTCTCAGAATAAAAAGGCATGACTTCGTGACAGCCCCAAGGCGTACATCCAAGTATCCCATAAGGACGATACTAATTGGGAGCAACTTGACTCAGTCATTGCCGCCTTGGGACTGACAAGCATAATTGCCCTCCCTTGCAAGGTGGGCAAAATTGTACTCACCTTAGCGGTAGACACAGGTGCGACAGTCAGTGTAATCTCAGACTCCGCTTACAGGTCACTGACACGACAGGCGAGAGGGGAAAATTGCCCGCTCCAAGAGAGCGACCTGAATGTGGGAGGCGTGACAGGCACCACTTTGGGAATCCTAGGGCGAGTACCACTAACAATCAGCTTACATGAAAAGGTATGTCCCTTTCGAGATTTCTTTTATGTATCTAGCAGGTTTGCTTTACCTGTAGATGGGATCTAAGGATTAAACGCCATGAAAGACCTGCACATAACCATAAACCCTGAAAGCAACGCGATCGTGTATCAAGGACGACGCATACAGGAGATGGTAAATCCATCGCCTATGTCACCAGTAATCCCGCCCTCAGAGGGGGAACATGACCAACCCAACACAGACTCAGGGTCTGCCACCGCCCAAGTGTCACCTCTTACAAACCACACGAAAACATTACAGACTTGTGGCGGACAGTAACGGCACTCGTAGAAGGTCCTCAAGTAGTTCCGGATCGTGCTGCAAAACTTGTTAAAATTCGGTTACCTAACGCCCCTCCGACGGAAGTGATGTTTGTATCGACGGAGCACCACACATACACCGGGTGACGGTGAAGGTAACTCTCGCGACAGTCAAGGAGGGAGGTATTGCAGAGGCATTGGTACTAAACACGTCAGGATCCCCTGTATCCTTAAAACACGGTGTTAGATTATGCCAGTGTCTAGTGTATGGGAAAAATGTAGCCCCGGAACCAGCTGAATACCCTTCAGCCCAAGTCTCAGGCATAACCTCGGCGTGTCAGAATTCTCACAAACAAGACACAGCTAATTTAGAGGCATTCCTAAAAGCTGCACACTATTCCGAAATGAAGCCAACCTTAGTCCAGCTGCTGGAACAATATAGGGGGGCGCCTGCTCTACCAGGAGAGCCGCTTGGAGTTACGCAGTGTGCTGAACATCACATTAAGTTAAAACCCAATACCAATCCTGTATATATAAATGCATACAAACTCCCCCACAGTCAGAGGAAAGTAGTGCAGCAACTTATATCTGATATGCAGAGCTGGGCGCGTTACTGGATTTGGGGTAGTCCGCTACCGCTCCTCCGCACTTCGGACGCAGGTAGTCCGCACCTGTACTTCCGCGCCTAAAAATTTTTCGCTCGGTCCGCTACCGGACCTCCGTACCTCCGCTACTGTACGCAAAACTATTAAAGCGCGCCTGAAAAAACTAGTCCGCACCTCAAAAATAAAACAAAATAGTACAAGGCAATAATACATCAAGCTTCATATATATATATATATATATATATATATATATATATATATATATATATAGAGAGAGAGAGAGAGAGAGAGAGAGAGAGAGAGAGAGAGAGAGAGAGAGAGAGAGAGAGAGAGAGAGAGAGAGAGAGAGAGAGAGAGAGAGAGAGAGAGAGAGAGAGAGAGAGAGAGAGAGAGAGAGAGAGAGAGAGAGAGAGAGAGAGAGAGAGAGAGAGAGAGAGAGAGAGAGAGAGAGAAATATATATTTACCTTCAAATGGGGTGGGCCTCTCAAGCGCGAGTCTGGAATGTTCTATGCGGTAACGGCTTATTCCTCCCTAATTTACATTTTCCCATTCTTAATTAAATTCTGGCATTACACTGGAAGGGGTCCAGCTCCACGTCAGACAAGGAAATGTCTGACGTCGCCAGCGGCGTAGGGGTTCTGGAGGCTGACGGTGCAGGCGTGCTGGTTCTGTAGCTCACGCTATTGACGCTACTATCCCCTGACACACTCCTGCTCCTGTCGCTATCACCTCTTTTCACGTATCTGTCCATGTTTATTTGTAAACACTAAACACTAAACAATCGCAGTGAATCACTAAATGTCAAAAGATTCTGAAAAGAAAAAGAAAATTGACACAGTGATCAGCTGGTAGCACATAGCCCGCCAAAACGCGCGAAAGTAATGCCGCGGACTGTTTGTCGTCTTCGTTTTTTATCTTTGAAAATCTCAGGTGCGGAAGTCTGGACCCAAAATTTCGCCTGTCCGCACCTGTTACTTCCGCACTTTTGAAAACGTTCCGCACTTCCGGGCTTCCGCACCTCGTTTGGCGGTCCGCAGGTGCGGAGGAGCGGAGGTCCGGACCGAGGTGCGGAAGTGCCCAGGTATGCTGATATGTTAGAACAAGGTGTCATCAAAGAATCGAACTCCCCGTGGAATTCACCCTTGTTTCTGGTTCCAAGGAAAGACGGTTCTTATCGTCTTGTGATTGATTTCCGGCGTGTGAACACCGCGACCGTGGATGATCATTTTCCGCTTCCCGTTCTTAGGGATCTTCTGATGTGTCTCGGTAGAGGAAATAAAGTCTTTACGAGTCTAGACCTGGTCAGTGGCTACTGGCAATTGCCTATGGCCCCCGAGTCCCGTGAAATAACGGCTTTCAGCACGCCTCATGGCCACTATGAGTGGACGAGGATGCCGTTCGGGCTCAAAGAAGCTCCCTTGACCTTCCAAAGAACAATGAACAGTATTTTTGGGGACTTGCTGGGCAACTCTTTCTATGTGTATTTAGACGACATCATCATAGCAAGTAAAGACGTGCATGCACACATGGAAACACTAAAAGCAGTCCTACACAGACTTCAAGAGGTAGGATTAAAGCTCAAACTCACCAAATGTGAATTCTTAAAGCCTCGGATCAAGTTCTTGGGGCATGTCGTGGACGAATTCGGCATCCACACAGTGGACGACAAAATAAAAGCTATTGCCGAGTTCCCTCAACCAACGTCTACAGACAAGGTATGGTCTTTCTTGGGAGTCGCAGGTTGTTACAGGCCTTTCATAAAGGACTTCGCAGCACGCGCGAGTCCCCTAACCCATCTATTAAAGAAAGACGTACCATTTCAGTGGCTCCCAGCTCAACAAACGAGTTTTGAGGATTTAAAGAAAGCGCTTACACAGGCTCCGGTCCTTGTCTTTCCGGACTTCAAGGACCCCTTTCAGCTTTGTACCGACGCTTCGGCCAGGGGACTAGGAGCCGCTCTTATGCAAACAGATAAGTCCGGCAAAAAGCATGTAATAGCGTTCGCCAGTCGAGTATTAACAGCTCCGGAAAAGAACTATTCTGTTACCCACCTAGAGGCTCTAGCAACTGTGTGGGCTTTGAAGCATTTTCGAGACATAGTGATGGGGTACAAAATTGTGGTGTATACGGACCACGCGGCCATCACTGATCTTTTCAAGGGAAAAAACCTACACGGTCGTCTGGCAAGATGGTTCTTAACGATCCAAGCATACAATCCGGAGATAAAATATATCACCGGGAAAACAAATGTGGTCGCAGATGCCTTATCTCGAAATATTCCAATAGGCGCGATTACCACCCCAGAGGTCATCCACAACTTCACTTCACCTGAGCTGCACACTGCTCAGCGAGACCACCCAGTGTGGAAGAGGTTAATTTACGCCCTAGAGTCGGGAGATGAAACAAACCTTCCAGAATTGCCAGTTCCCTTGTCACAATTTTTCCTATCAGAGGACAACCTCCTTTGTAGGTCATGGCCAACCAAACCAGTACCTATAGAAAAACTGGTCATCCCAGACAAATACGTCCCCGCGACGCTTAAGCTGGTCCATGACACACCCATTGTGGGTCACCCAGGAAGGGACAAGACGCTATCTGTCACCAGACAAAAATACTACTGGCCCACATTACGGGTGGATGTAGAAAAACATGTCGCACAATGCGTCGTTTGTGCTAAGCACAAGGGGTCCGTAAAAGGGCCAGCACTTATGTTGCAATACCCAGTACCAGAGGCGCCATGGGATGTTGTAAATATAGACTTATTACAGCTCCCCCAGAGCCAACATGGCTCGCGCTACTTATTAGTGTGCGTCGACCAGTTCTCTAGGTTTCTAGTTCTAGCGCCTCTCAAGGACAAGACAGCCACACGCGTGGCACATGCCCTCATGACGCACGTGTTGTGTCCCCATTCGTCTCCTCGAGGTCTTTTGAGTGACAATGGTGCCGAGTTTAGAAACGCGGTACTGGACAAATTATGCACTCAGTTTAACATAAAGCAATCCTTCATCACAGCTTACCACCCAGCTGCTAATGGGTTGGCGGAGAGGGCTAATCGGAAAATCTTACAGGTCCTCAGGCCTATCGTTAACGATCTCCACGATAACTGGGAGGATTGGCTATCGCACATAGCCGCTTCCATAAATACGTCGGTAAACGACTCTACGGGGAAGTCTCCCTACTACATCTTATATGGGGTGGAGAAACGTCTTCCGTACGACTTCCTAACAAAACTACGCCAACCTTTCTACAACATTGATAAGTACGCGCAACAGCAGATGTATATGTTTTCCAAGATACACTCAGAGGTTAGGAATACGTTACAGGCTGCAAAGGTTGAAATGATGTCAAAACAACATAAAAAGGCCGTCCCGGTGGATATAAAAGAGGGTGACACAGTCATGATTAAGCAAGCGGAAAGGAGTTCGAAACTGGGGGCTGAATTTGTGGGTCCTTACAGAGTTGTTCGGAATGTCAGGGGAAATAGGTTCGAGGTTCTTGAGTCAAATAGTGGAGTCAGTCTAGAAGTTCACAGTGATCGTCTGAAAGTAATTCCCTCACTCTTGGACCTTGATATTGGTAATTCCCCTTCAGAATCAAATGTTCAACAAGATAATCCCAACACCCATAGCTATAACTTGCGACCACGAGTTTAAATACTTCATTCCCACCACTTTCAGATCATGATGTTGCGTTTTCTGATCATCTTGTTGTACCTCGGCTCCCTACTTGCAACGACACCCATCCACCTGAAGCCTGGCGCCCTCACGGTACACATAGGAGAGATCTTCCTCATAGAAGATGTGCTCCTCGTGAAATATCCATATACTTCCTTGACCAACACCACAGACACAATCAGGATAGTCTCAGACAAACTACTCGGCATGGCAGACGCCATACGGGCTACCAAGACTAGGGAATCAAAGGCACCTTCTAGTACCAACTTTCTGAATCTTTTTCAACTATTGGAGGATAGGATTCTGTTCTTACGGGGAAAGGTTGATGAAGTAGCCATGGACTATAGTTTTCACTCAGTTCACTCTCGGGTAAAGAGGGGGTTGTTTAACATCGTTGGGTCCGGCTCAAAGTTCCTCTTCGGTACGGCCACCGACGAGGACGTGCGCGATTTGCGGGACCACTACGATCGTGTACTTTCCTTTGCTGCCCGGAATCGCAGAGTAGTCAACGCCAATTGTAGAAAACTTGCGCGATTGCATACTCACATTGAGGAACTGCTCGAGCAAACAAATAAGATGGAAGAAGTTATCAACATGGTGGTCAAGCAGATCGACCAGGTGAATCAGTTTCTCCTCCTGGATTAGGCCTTGCATGTACTGGAAAACGTCATTAACTCTGTCGCAACGGCAAATCAGTAGGTTATTAACAACATGGTAGATACAGCGCACGGTAGAGTCACACCTGCCTTGTTCCCTCTACACGATTTGAGAACGACTATCCATATCGGGTATCAAAATTATAGTCTCAAGCCTTTATTCAACCCAGACATGAGTCAATATTTTTACCCCTTGATTGAGTCCAGCCTCACGCCCGATGCCATAATCATTCATGTTCCGTTTCAGACGGGGGATGTGTTTGAGACCCATGAAATTGTTCCATTTCCCTTTTCCGCCATGGACAGTGTGTTAACCCTGGACACGTCCCCGTCTCTTGTCTTAATCGCGAAGGATTTCGCTCTGTATTCAATGGATAGCTACTCACTCTTGCAATATTGCAAGGCGACGGTCTTCAGGCGATTCTATTGCTCTGCGTCTCTTTTTGCCTTCCTACCGGTTCGGGGAGGAGTGTGCGAGATCGCCCTTGCCCGGGTGAACGCGTCTGACGCTCTTTCCCTGTGCCCTTACAAGCAATTACCCCCAACACCTGTTTTCCATAAGAACTTTTAGGGTCTGCATTATTTCTATTTTCCTCAGTCCTTCTATGTATCAGTCATCTGCTCGGAGGGTACCACTTATCAACGGGTTACGTGTCACTATGCCATAGCGGAAGCATGCTATATCCGCTGCACTAACATAACAACGTACCGATCCCGGATCCGTCTGATTTTCACGGCCAATATTTCCCATCGAGTGTTTCCTCTGCGGTCTCTCGATAACATTCACTTCTCCAGCATCTCTTATGTGACTAATTCCCTTCATTCATTGTCTTTTGCAAACGAAACAGAGTTTGCAGAAACCCTGGAGGAAACGCTGCCTGAATACTTGCACCTCACCTACTTGTACCCTGGAATTTTTGTGTCAGTGTTTCTGATGTTCGTCAGTCTCGTCATGTGCTACCTTTTTAGGGGGAACTTTGTCCTGCACGATTATTTGGTTGTTCAGACAAGGCGACAGGATGCAGGGAAGCCACTGGCTAGGTTTTTTTTTTTTTCTCACGCAACAAAACAGGCGAGAAATGTGTCATTTCTCCTGCTCCTGTACCTTAGCATTGTACTATGTTCCCACCTTTTGTTGTTCTTATTATTCTTTTTTTGGAGGCTGGATGAGCATTTCATATTCTGTTGCTAGGCCACTTGTTAACTACAGATACTTGTGTCTTTAGGTTTCTCCATTTAGAGATTATTTCTCTGATTTATATCGCACCCGCTGGTGTTACCTCTCATTATTTATGTCATTACTACACGAGTATTCCTGCTTAGCCATTGTTTTCATATACTTGTGCCATAAGCAGTCTGCTCAATATGTTCACACTATATCGGGTCAACTACTAATTATATTTTTTTTTGGATGTCGCGAGGTTGCGATCAGTGGTAGGTGACCGAGCAGTGTTATAGTAATTGTAGTATATCAATGTATTATTATTATTATTATTATTATTATTATTATTATTATTATTATTATTATTATTATTATTATTATTATTATTATTATTACTTATTATCACCATGAATTAGGCATGCAATATCAATGGAAAAAACCCACGACAGATAGATCACGCCACCTTGTAGGAATGTCAGCTGTCAGTGTTTACCGTCTCAGTTTGTATACAAAGCATTTCATCAAGCTTAGAGGTCACCTTGACATACGTGACCAATTGTAACTTCATTATTTTCCAATCTGTAATTCGTGACTCCATCGAGAGAGCTCGACCGACACACACCTATCGTCTCGTCTCTCTCACCAACGCTACGCTGTACCTTAGGTTAAGAACATATTTCTTCTAAGGCAGCAAGTGTTTCCCTCACGCCACAAGTCCCCGCAATCAAGCGTTACACCGTTACAACTTCTTGATCTTTGAGCCCCTTTCTGACTAGAGTTAGTTCGCCTTTTTTGTCTTTAACGTTATCTAGACAGTAAACCCGAATACATATATTATTTAATCTTTCAAGTCGACCGAGGTCTTCCCAGGATACCGGGGTTGGAATGTTACCTGTATTAATAGATGTCAAGCAAGCATTCTCTTATTGTCTGTCTGATGGAACTACATTTCTTGACTTTAGATAGCGATAAGCTGTTAGCACTTGGAAAACACAGTCCGTGGGTCCTGAAGGGTTGAGAATTTGTGTTTTCCCTGGAACACCCTTAAGATAAGGTACATACTTTCCAATACTATTGTGCAGCATTATAAGAGAGAAGGAAAATTTTACGTTAACTATTTCATCTAATATAAATCCACTGCCCTCTTCGTCTGACATGTCATGTTCAAACCGATTAACAAAATATTCTGATAGTTCACGTACATATGAATCTATATTATCATAGCTAATTACCTGCATATGACTTCTCATATACATATCTCTTTAATTAATGGAGTCCATCATCGGGGTCTTCTCTGACTAAACGTAGATGCACGTCAACGTACCCTTTAAAAGAAGGAGGTCTAACCTGCTGGTAGCCTTGGAATACAGATCCTACTGCCTCGCGAAGACGGTCAGTGTTGTTGTTGAAATACGATGCAATGTTTCCGTTGTCTGCTGGTGGGACCGACCCGGGTTATAACCGCTGGGTCCTGGTTGTGGAGAACTGTTTGGTTGAGAGAAACCCTCACGACGGACTTGCTTTTTCCTGCGGGTGTCTGAAGAAAGGTAAATTAATATTATAGAGAGACCAGTGAAATTACAATTTTTTCCTTAGAACAGAGGTGATCTTCATATAACTATCTACTTACAACAACATGGTCTGATATATATATATATATATATATATATATATATATATATATATATATATATATATATATATATATATATATATATATATATATATATATATATATATATATATATGTGTGTGTGTGTGTGTGTGTGTGTGTGTGTGTGTGTGCAATAGAAAAAAACATAGAATTTTACCGTTTGTTCCTGTATTCGCTCGATTTCTTTTTCGTCCACTACCGATCACTGAAAAGGAGGGACATTGGCTAGGCCTACCAGACCCGCCTTCTTCGGAGATACTCTTAAAGAATATGAAACACATAAATGAAATTTTATGAACCTCTCTACCCCGCATATATTTTACTGTGTCACTTAAAATACAATATGGGAACGTGTCTCATGTAGAACATATTTTAACAGTATTGCATTCCAGAAGATAATAGGTTTTGGCCTACCTTTGGTTATGACTGGCTTCATATGTCAATCAGCAGGTCTTTACCCAAATATCTTAACCCATTAATATTGACCGCGCTGTGTGTGTGTGTGTGTGTGTGTGTGTGTGTGTGTGTGTGTGTGTGTGTGTGTGTGTGTGTGGGGAGAAGGAAGGAGGGAAGAAGAGCGATTAAGGAAAGATGGAGGAAACGATAAAAGGGAAGGAGGCATTTCCTAGATTTTAATCTGCTGACCGTCCTCTGACCGCCCTACCCCCCGGTCCAGCTACCTGTGTGTGTGTGTGTGTGTGTGTGTGTGTGTGTGTGTGTGTGTGTGTGTGTGTGTGTGTGTGTGTGTGTACGAAAGGGAAGGAGGAGGTAAAATGGTTTAGGAACGACCCCCAGAAGGTGTGGTCTCTCAGATCCATTTAGATAGTCACATGCCGTCTCGCAGATATCAGCCAAATATCTTAACCCTTCAACTACCACCTCTTCCGTCCCCCCCCCCCTGCTGACCACCCTCTCTTCCGTCACCGTCCGCTGACCGTCCTACCTCCACTCCCGTCCCTCCCCCGCTCCAGCTACCCCCACTTCCATACGCTAGCCCGAAAGGAGGGGGGGGAGGGGGGGATGTGAAAAAAGTGAAAGATGTGGGGGGGGGGAGGGGGGGCTTCAGCTACCCCCTCTTCTGTCAAACCCCCACTGCACTGACTCTCCCGCTCCAGCTACCCCCACTTCCGTGCCCCCCCACTCCAGCTACCCCCACTTCCGTACATTTGTCTCTACTTCCTTGACTTGAAGATAGACTTTAGTTTAGGTACTGTTCATTTTTCAGTGGAAAATGTCTCCATAATGAATCAGCGCCATGCGTTGTGCGAGCACCGAACAGTTCTGAACATAAACTCGGTTTTGCTTCGAGAGTCACACGTTTGTTGTTTATTTCTCAAAATCAGTGTTTATTGTACATATGCAAGAATTTCTAAATTTTTGCTATTTGTATATCTTGAATGATTAAATATATATAGTTATAAATATAGATTATTAATATTATAGATAACGTAGAGAAGAAAAATAGCAGGTAGCAGTAGGAAGACACCTTCCGAAAAAATGGCAAGGGATAGGAAGGAGAACACCTACCGAAACGGGCATAAGCCATTCCTGGTGAGATATATATACGGGAGGCGAGGGTGTGCTGCAAACCTACCAAAAACCCTTTCCGTGTCCTCACTTTACATTTCCCTACTGTCTCATGAACACCAGAGAGTAATTCACCATGCTCTTTAAAGGCAAATTCTCTTACTTTCCACACTTCATACAAGCAGCACACACACCATTTCGTCAAAATTTATGATAGCTAACGTTAAATTAGCCTCGGTTCCCCATCTGGTGTGTGTGGGGGTTCCCACAAATGCCCCAGCTCGGATTCCCTTTTTGGTTATAGGTCTGAGAAGTGTCTTGATAGCTCTTCCAACTTTTTCTTTATCAACTTCTGCAGCATTCGCGGTCTCTGGTCAAAATTTCCATTCTGTGGAATACCATCTCTCCTACTCAATGCCTCACCATCTCTTCCTAACCGAAACACAGATTTCTGAGGCTATTTACAGTAATCTCTACTCTATTCCCTCTTTTTTTTTCTCTTGAGTCTTGACCTGTTGCACCGGTAGGCTATCTTGATGTGCCTTGCTGGTCGGACCCAGTCCGTTCGTGGTGCAGGCAAGTATTCATAGTGGCGCCATCTTGTTTGGCTCATGCTGCCCCCGGAAGTCATCTTTGCTTCACTGTAGAGAGTTTCGCTAGAGTCCGGTTGATAGGTTGTCATCACGACAGCATATAGGTAGTTTTAAGCCACTCAGTGATGATTGAAAATTGCCAGCTTATAGCGGCGGGCGGGACTTGAACCCGGGTCCTCCAGGACACCGCACCCGCATGCTGACCACGCAGCCAGCGCCTCCCTCCTACTTTCTCTATTTTAACTTTCAATCCAAAGCTGGATGCTGCGTCTGCGTACGCAATGACATCACTATCTCTCGTGCCCACCACCTTGATTTTTCGGATTTTTTCACTATCTCGTTAAGTCTTAATTGTCATTTTGTTACTAAATACATGTGTGCTGTTTATTTCTCACCTAACTTTACCAACTATGTAAAATTCTTCAACTATTTGAATTCTAAAAAGGAGCATCTAACTTCTATTGATTCTTTCATGCTGACTACCCTTCTGAACTTGCTAAGTGCATGCCTCCCCCTCTCCCCGCAAACCCGCTGCACAAGACTTTCTACTCTAGCTTATCCCTATACTGTCCAAATCCCTTTTGCAAGAGTCAACCAACATCTTCATTCTTTCACCTTTTTCACTGGTAAGCTCTGAAACAGCCTTTCTTCCTCTGTATTTTTTCCTGCCTACGACTTGAACTCGTTCAAGAGGAGAATATCAAGGCACCTTTCCACCCAAAATTGATCTTTCTTCTGGCCACTCTTCTCTCGTTTATAGGAGCAGTGCTAATCGGGCTTTTTGTTTTCATTTGTTTTGCCCTTTAGGCTGCTTCCTTACTGTAAAAATTTTCGTCCTAAATAGATTATATGCCCCAAAACTGAAATTAAGTGCGCAGTATATGGCTCGTTTTGCTGTTTCTTGCTCTTTACTTAACGATGGTGACTAAAGATGGTCTTAATGTTATATTAGCCAGTTTGATAACACATTAGACGTACATATATTTTTTTCCAACAGACCGAGTGAAATTGTATGAAATTAAGTCAGCAAGTGAATCTGGCTTCTTCTCAAGTTTGTGAACGCTCCAATTGAGGAAGGGTTTCCTTTTCTAACACCAAATCCTTAACTTTTTTGTCTCTCCCTATCTGCCGCGCCACTTCTGTGCCGCCACCAGTACGCATTCCATCCCAGCAACGCATTCATCCATGAGTTCCGGCAACTAAGGGAGAGGCGGCCAGTCCTGTCTACTGACACCGCTCTGCAGCCAAGCAATGCTATCAAGAATAGTACCTTAGACGTCTTGCCAGGTAAGGAGGGGAAGGGAGGGAGAAAGTGCAACCTTGCATAATAAACAAAAACACATGGCACGTCTACAAATGCTGTGAGCATGATATCATCAGAAAATACCGTTAAACATCATATATATATATATATATATATATATATATATATATATATATATATATATATATATATATATATATATATATATATATATATATATATATATATAACACAATCACTTGGTAGCGCGTGATTTGTAATGAGCGCTTTCGTGTATTACATCTTCAGGGATGTAATGAAGATGTAATACACGAAAGCGCTCGGGATTCTCGTTTCCTGACTATATATATATATATATATATATATATATATATATATATATATATTATATATATATAGAGAGAGAGAGAGAGAGAGAGAGAGAGAGAGAGAGAGAGAGAGAGATAAACAGATAGATAGATAGATAACTAGGTAGCTGTATTTTTACGTATGGGTTATAGAGCCTATAGACTTTCTTGATGGGGCCTGTTGGTTGGCCCCAGGCCGTTAATGGCACAGGCAAGTGTTTTATAGTGGTGCCATTCCTGCTTGGCTCATGCTACCCTCCGGGAGCTCCTCTTGATCCTCTTCGGAGAGTTTCGCTAGGGTCCGGGTTGATAGATGGTCATCAGGAAAGCATGTGGGTAGTTTTAAGCCACTCAGTGATGACTAAAATTGTCAGCTTGTAGCGGAGAGCGTCCTTCAGGACACCGCTCCAACACGCTGACCACTCACCCACCGCTGTATAATAATTATGATACATTACGCCATGCCTTTACTACAATCTTGCCCTTCTTCACTTCTGCACTCAAAGAACTTGCTGATTTCTCGAGTACATGGGCTCCTAGAGCAAGTTCAAATACAATGCAAATTTTTAGCCCTAAATTCAAGTACCAGAACGAGTACAAAGCCAATGTTAGCCCCAAATCCAAGTCAGAGTACATTAAAGCGTGGACTTAATACTTAAGTACAAATCCAGGTACAAGCAATCGTATT